>NC_092736.1:11230058-11395600 GCF_047496885.1 Scyliorhinus torazame | reverse complement strand
CGTTTCCTGGGGCGTCCTGGCCTAGATGGGCCAGGCTGCGGCCCGGGCGACTGGGATGGCGAGCTGCCAGCCTGTCCTGCCCGTTGCCCACCCGATGCACCTGGGACGGAAGGGGGGGAGTCCGAGGTGTCGCGGTGTACCGGGACCTCCCCTACAGAGGGAGCCGGGACGGACCACACCACCTCCTCCTCCCTCGGGGTGCCCGATGGCCCCCAGGTCTCTACATGGGTGGGGGATGCGAACGGACTGGCCATCCGACGCCCCCCCGACATCTGGCGCTGCCAGTCCTGGAGGCCCGTGCTGGTATCGACAGGGGTCTGCAGGTTTGCAGCCATGGAGCCCAGGGGGTTGTCGAACCCTGTCTGCGACAGTGCGACGCCAGCTCGCACATGGCCACTGGCGCCGATGCCCTCAGCGATGGCCTGCTGAGACTGGGCCATGACCTGCAGAGACTGGGCCATGGCCTGCAGAGACTGGGCTATGGCCTGCTGAGACTGGGCCATGGCCTGCTGAGACTGGGCCATGGCCTGCTGAGACTGGGCTATGGCGTTGAGCGCCTCTGCCATCTGGCACTGGCACTGGCTCATGGCCTCCTGTGAGAGCCTGCACGGAAGGCCCCAGGCCTCGCAAACCGTTCCCCATGTCTGACACCGTCGCACCCATTGCCTCCACCGCGGACGCCACCCGTGCGGTGTCAGCCTGGGTGGCACGCATGACCGGGACCACTCCCAGCTCCTGGACGCGGGTGGACTCCTCCACCTGCGACCGCAGCCGCCGCAAGCCACCCGTCACCCTATTCGCTCGTCTCCGTGTCGGTGGTTGCATCGGATCTATGTGTGGGTGTGGTAACTGCAGGAACCCGGGATCCATCTGGGCGGCAGATGTTCGCTTGGCCTGGGCTGCCCTCCGACCGCCCGGTCCCTCTGCTGCTCCTACCTCCACCTGCTGTACCGGGACGGCTGTGTTGTGCGCACCAGTGAGTGTACCAGACGCCTCATCACTAAAGTGCCCAACCGTGGTGAGTGTTTCTGCGATGGTGGAGGGTGTTGGTGACAGCAGTGGCGTTGTGTCGTGCTCTTCGTCCCACTCTGAGTCCATGGCACTTTGGGGTGGGGGTTCGTCTCCACCCATCCACGGTGTGCATCTGCGGGGATGGGTGCCTGGACGTTTGGTCCTGCGATACACAATGAAGCATGCATGGTTAGACATCAGGCAGGTGATACGGGGGAGGGGGATATAGGGGAGGGGGGATATGGGGACGGGCTGTTGGTGGCTCACTTGCTCGTGGGGCCCCGACCTCTGCATCAGCAACCTCCCGGTCCTCAGGTCCGCCAGCCAGTTCCAGGGCCCTTTCCTCGTGTACGGTCAGTGGCCTCTCATCAGCGGGCCCTCCTCCAGTCCTCACATGCTCCCTATTGTTGTTGTGCGCGCTTCTCCTGTGGGGGGGGGGGGTTAAAAGGCAACAGTGTTAGGCAGGTATATGAATGCACGCCATCGGTTGCGCGTGCATTGCAGAGGTTAAGGGTTAGGGCTGGATTCACTTGGGGATATGGGGGATATGGGGGAGGGGGGATATGGGGGATATGGGGGAGGGGGGGATATGGGGGAGGGGGGATATGGGGGGAGGGGGGATATGGGGGGAGGGGGGGATATGGGGGAGGGGGGCATATGGGGGATATGGGGGAGGGGGGATATGAGGGAGGGGGGATATGGGGAGGGGGGATATGGGGGATATGGGGAGGGGGGATATGGGGGATATGGGGGAGGGGGCATATGGGGGAGGGGGATATGGGGGAGGGGGGATATGGGGGAGGGGCGATATGGGGAGGGGGGATATGGGTGAGGGGAGGATATGGGGAGGGGGTATATGATGGAGGGGGGATATGGGGGAGGGGGGATATGGGGAGGGGGGATATGGGGGAGGGGGATATGGGGAGGGGGGATATGGGGGAGGGGGGATATGGGGGATATGGGAGGGGGGATATGGGGGATATGGGGGAGGGGGGATATGGGGGAGGGGGGATATGGGGAGGGGGATATGGGGGAGTGGGGATATGGGGGAGGGGGATATGGGGGATATGGGGGAGGGGGGATATGGGGGAGGGGGGTATATGGGGGATATGGGGGAGGGGGATATGGGGGAGGGGGGATATGGGGGAGGGGGGATATGGGGGATATGGGGGAGGGGGGATATGGGGGAGGGGGAGTATGGGGTAGGGGATATGGGGGAGGGGGGATATGGGGGAGGGGGGATATGGGGAGGGGGGATATGGGGGATATGGGGGAGGGGGGATATGGGGGATATGGGGGAGGGGGATATGGTGGATATGGGGGAGGGGGATATGGGGAGGGGGGATATGGGGGAGGGGGGATATGGGGATATGGGGGAGGGGGATATGGGGAGGGGGGATATGGGGGAGGGGGGATATGGGGGAGGGTGGGATATGGGGGAGGGGGATATGGGGGAGGGGGATATGGGGGAGGGGGGATATGGGGGATATGGGGGAGGGGGGATATGGGGGAGGGGGGATATGGGGGAGGGGGGATATGGGGGATATGGGGGAGGGGGGGATATGGGGAGGGGGGATATGGGGGAGGGGGGATATGGGGGGATATGGGGGAGGGGGGATATGGGGGAGGGGGATATGGGGGAGGGGGGATATGTGGGATATGGGGAGGGGGGGATATGGGGGAGGGGGGATATGGGGGAGGGGGGATTTGGGGGATATGGGGGAGGGGGGATATGGGGGAGGTGGGGATATGGGGGAGGGGGGATATGGGGGAGGGGGGATATGGGGGATATGGGGGAGGGGGGATATGGGGGATGGGAGGGGGGGATATGGGGAGGGGGAAGGGGGGGATATGGGGAGGGGGGGATATGGGGAGGGGGATAGGGGAGGGGGATATGGGGGGGGATATGGGGGATATGGGGGAGGGGGGATATGGGGGAGGGGGGATATGGGGGATATGGGGGAGGGGGGATATGGGGGAGGGGGGATATGGGGGATATGGGGAGGGGGGATATGGGGAGGGGGGATATGGGGGAGGGGGATATGGGGGAATATGGGGGAGGGGGGATATGGGGAGGGGGGGATATAACGGGGATATGGGGAGGCTCACCCTGCCTGCTCTGACGAGGTCGTTCACCTTCTTGTGGCACTGGGTGCCTGTCCGTGGTGTTAGGGGCCACAGCGGTGACGGCCTCTGCCACCGTCCCTCCACAGACGCCGGCTGTGGCGTGGGGCAACTCTGCGGCCGTGCCCGGGATACAGGGCGTCCCTCCTCTGCTCCACCGCGTCCAGGAGCGCCTCCACATCGCGTGACTCGAACCTCGGGGCTGAGCGTCGGCCAGCCATCAAGTCGGGTGTTGCGGTCGGCTGTTCCGGTCGGGTGGGGGGGAGCTGCGCGGCCTTATGAGCCGTCACGCCGTGCAGCGCGTATGACGCTGCACGGCGTGAACCACTGCGCAAGCGCGGATCCCGTTACGTCGCTGCTAGCCCATTTCGGGCCGCAGGACTATCGGCCCATTTTTATGACGTGACGCAAGTGGGATTTGCGCCGTTTTTTGCGCCGATCGGCGGACTTTCGCCGATAATGGAGAATTTCGCCCCAGGTAAGTGTGTTAAATGTGATCAAACGCAGCATTTATGGGTACATTCACCTTTATATTTTCTGTCATATAAACTCTTAAAAAACTTCTCCAATAACCTTGTTGTTTAAATTTTGTCATGAAACAGACTTCTATGACTCTATTGTGGACTATGTATGAGCTTGCCAAATACCCCAATGTGCAGGAGAACCTACGAAGTGAAATTATCGAAGCCAACCAGAAAACACAGGGTGATCTGTTACAAATGTTGAAATCAGTGCCACTACTCAGAGCTGCCCTGAAGGAAACACTCAGGTATGACCACCTGGCAGTGATGAAAAGCATCAGATATTGTTCTCCCCCAAACTCTGAAGGTAATGCAAATAGCTGGCAGAGTAATGAGTGTCGCAATAATCCTGACAATCCGGTGCTGAACTGAGGCAACGCTGCATTGTCAGAGGTGCTGACCTTAGGGCAGCACGGTGGCGCAGTGGTTAGCCACTGCAGCCTCATCATGCCGAGGTCCCAGGTTCGATCCCGGCTCCGGGCCACTGTCCTTGTGGAGTTTGCACATTCTCCCCGTGTCTGTGTGGGTTTCGCCCCCACAACCCAAAGATGTACAGAGTAGGTGGATTGGCCACGCTAAATTGCCCCTTAATTGGAAAATGAATTGGGTACTCTAAATTTTTTTTTAAAAAAGGGGTGCTGACCTTTGAATGAGCCCGTCTCCTCTCTCAGGTGGACACACGCGATCCCCACGAAGATGAGTGGTAAATTATCCTCGGGGTCCTTGCCATCGATCCCTCAATCATCGCAAAAGGATAAATTGCCTGGTCACTGTCACGTTGCTGTTTGCGGGAACTTACTGTTGAGCAAATTGGATGCCGCATTTCCTACATTACAAAAATGACTGCACTTCAAAGGTACCTAATTGGCTGTAACGAGCTTTGGGACATCCAATAGATACGAATAGCACTATATAAATGCCTTGTCTTTCTTAATCCTCTTCTACACAACAACTGGTGATTGTGGTTCACACTTTACCCACCCTCCACCTCTCTGAAACCCACTAGGAGTTAAAGCCAGCCTTTCATGTGCAAACTAATACTGCAACACACCAACAATACAGTTTATTACTTACCACTCATTTAAACACAGAGGCTGTTTAGCACAGGGCTAAATCGCTGGCTTTGAAAGCAGACCAAGGCAGGCCAGCAGCACGGTTCGATTCCCGTAACAGTCTCCCCGAACAGGCGCCGGAATGTGGCAACTAGGGGCTTTTCACAGTAACTTGAGTTGGCCTAGGTAGGGGTCTCTTTCACCTAAGGCCGGAGTCGAACCCGGGCCCCCTGCGCCGCCCAGAAACTCCAATGAAGGAAGCCACTCAAGCTGAATGTGCTTAGTGCATATTGTTTGATAACTCAGTCTGCAACATTTTACTCACTTTGCATATTGTCTAACTTTCTTTTGTACTTTGTCTCTTGGTAATGTGATTTACTTACATTCACAGGCTTCATCCGGTAGCAGTAACACTACAGCGATACACAATTGAAGACATTGTGTTGCAAAATTATCACATACCTTTTGGGGTAAGATATAGACGAACAAATACTTTCCTGGCCATTGGAGACAAAGAGTAAATGTTGTCATTCACTGCACCATATAACTTTCCTGCACATCGTACATGGCCATTCATAGATTTTGTTTTATGGTAACTATTAGAGCAATGAACCAACAATTTGAAAAGATTGTTGATATTGTTCATAACCATGTTAACTGCCCTCATTTCTGGAATTGCTGCGAGTTCATTGTAGCTTCTGATGTTGACATCCTCAAGCCGATCTTAAAAGCTCCAGAGATGGGGCAGTACAGTGGCGCAGCGGTTAGCACTGCTGCCTCACGGCGCCGAGGGCCCGGGTTTGATCTCGCACCCGGTTCACAGCCCGTTTACACATTCCCCCGTGTCTGCGTGGGTCTCACCCCCACAACCCAAAAAATGTGCAGGGTGGGTGGATTGGCCACGCTAAATTGCCCCTTAATTGGAATTTCTTTCTTAAACTCCTGAAATGTTAAATGTTAATGACTAACGATGAATCCATTGTTTTGTGATGTTTGAATATTGCACACAATTCGTTGCAAATGTCCTATTTTCCTTATTGGGAGCTGCTTTGTGTGGTCAAGTGGGTTAGTCCTGAAGCATCTGGCAGCATGAGTCCTTGTTTACTGTCGGACAGGACAATGTTGTCCAGTAGAAATTGCTGACCAACCACAGTGAATACAGTGACACATTTTAGTCAGGTGCACTCATTTTAATAAACATCTTAGGCTAGATTCTCCACTGGCGGGACGGAGAATCCCGCCTCTTAGAGACACTCATAGGATATGGGTAAAAGTATTTCTCGTGTAGGGCAGCACGGTAGTACAGTGGTTAGCCCAGTTGCTCCAGGGTCCCAGGTTCGATTCCCGACTTGGGTCACTGTCTGTGCGGAGTCTGCACATCCTCCCCATGTCTGCGTGGGTTTCCTCCGGGTGCTCCGGTTTCCTCCCACCAGCCCAAAGACGTGCAGGTTAGGTGAATTGGCCATGTTAAATTGCCTTTAATGTCCAAAAAGGGTTATGTGGGGTTACGGGGATAGGGTGGAGGCATGGGCTAAAGTAGGGTGTTCTTTCCAAGACCCGGTACAGACTCGGTGGGCTGAATGACCTCCTTCTGCACTGTACGTTCTACGATTCTATGTGTAAACTTACAAAATCGATCACCGATCAGCACACAAGGTGTCAAAGGACCCACGACAATCAAACAACCCTTGTGTGCTCTGATTTTTTCTCTCTATAACTTCATAAGAAGGTTAGAGACAAGTGCACGTTCATTTTAGTGGGTGAAGGTCGGTATTTGAGATCGCAGGCCCAACCACGGAGTCTCTGTTACCCGATGTTTTGAATGATAAAAAGTGGGATTGCCAATAGCTAGATTCTCGATCAGCCCCTCGTGGCCTGTGAACTGAACTACTCGACAACGTGGTGCCTGGTTTCTTTCTTCTGCAGACTCTCGTGCAGGTGGGGTTGTACGCGATGGGAAGGAACACAGAGATATACCGTAAGCCCGAAAGGTACAACCCGGAAAGGTGGTTGAACCAGGAAAGCAATTACTTCAAAAACCTCGGCTTTGGATTTGGCCCTAGGCAGTGTATCGGCCGCAGGATTGCTGAGGCAGAAATGCTGCTGTTTCTAATTCACGTAAGTCACACATTATGTTTGGTTCCTGGATGTAATCGTTTTGAGCCATATAGGATTCTCAGGGGGCTGGGCAAGGTAGATGCTGGGAGGTTGTCTCCCTTGTGGGAGAGTCTAGGACCAGAGGGCATCATCTCAGAGATGAGGAGGAATTTCTTCTCTCAGAGGGTAGTGAATCTGTGGAATTCTTCGCGCAGCGAGCTCTAGAGGCTGTTTAATAAGGACACAGGGGGGCTGGATTCTCCGATTTTGAGGCTATGTCCAAGGAAGTGTCTAGCAGCTGCGCCACGTTAAACTCCCGGCATTCCCGCCATAAACGGCCGGGGAATTGCCGGTCCGTGGCCGCGCATGCGACGACCTGCAGCGGTTGCGCCGCACAACATGGCGCCGGGCGCGGACCCAGCCTCCCTGTAACCTCTCTCGCCACCCCCGGACCACCCCCCCACCAGTCCCCCCCCCAGAGCCCGCGCTGAAGCCCCCCCCCCCCCCCGGGCAGCGGAGCGCCCCCCACCCCCGACTGTGCCGGCGCTGGAAACAGTCCACAGCCGCCATGCGGGGTTGTCGAATACCGAGAGCACCCGTGCCCCGTGCCGTTGGAAAGTCGGCCCATCGGGGGCGGAGCATCGTGGGAGGGCCTTCAGGTAACGCCCTGAGGCCGTCCCCAACGGCGCGCGGCGTGCTCCCCGATGATGCCGCTTTGGAGGGGGCGGAGCATCCAAAAACAGGCGCCGCCCCAGATTTCGGCATCAAAAGGGATTCTCCGCACGATCGCCGATTACGATATCGCCGTCGGGCCGGGGAGAATCCCACCAGGGTGTCCACACCCAGTAAAAATAAGAACAAACTTTATTTACAATCGGGATATGTACAATTCCCGGTAGACCACTACCGGGTTCCTCTGTGCTCGGTGCCTTACTGGACAACCGGATATACACAGGGTAATTGAGATACACCACCCCTAGTGGGGGGAGCTCGCACTCCACAAGGAGCACGGGATAAACAAACACTTCCACCCCGTATGTCCTGCGCGGGATATGAAAGCTGGGTCATTCAAGGCTGAGATAGGCAGATTTTTAATCAGGAAGCGAATCAAGGATTATGGGGATGAGACGGGAAAGTGGAGTTGAGGGTTATCTTATCAGATCAGTCAGATCTCATTGAATGGGCACGGGCAGCACGGTAGCACAGTGGTTAGAACAGTTGCTTCACAGCTCCAGGGTCCCAGGTTCGATTCCCGGCTTGGGTCACTGTCTGTGCGGAGTCTGCACGTCCTCCCCGTGTCTGCGTGGGTTTCCCCCGGGTGCTCCGGTTTCCTCCCACAGTCCAAAGATGTGCAGGTTAGGTGGATTGGCCATGCTAAATTTCCCTCGGTGTCCAAAAAGGCTGGGTGGGGCTACTGGGTTATGGGGATAGGGTGGATGTGTGGGCTTGGGTAGGGTGCCCATTCCAAGGGCTGGTGCAGACTCGATGGGCCGAATGGCCTCCTTCTGCACTGTCAATTCTATGAATGGCGGAGCAGACACGATTGGGCGAATGGCCTACTTCTGTGTCTTGCATCTTATGACCTTAATCAACGCTTCCAACAAACTAAATCGCATGGGTCACGGCACTTCTCAAAAGTTAAGCAACTTTTGGCATCAGTCGATTGCGAGACGAGGCGAAGTTATCAAAACAACGGACTCCCTCGCAATGACCGAAGCAGGGACGGGAGGCGGGGTGGAGCAAAATGGATTTATATTTGGTGTTGACTTAACATTCTGCTGTTCACATGACACATCTTTGTGGCGTTGGAATGCTCCAATGGCCGACTCACGTCTTGTCCTCCTGTTCCTCGTTAGATGCTGCAGAACTTCAAAGTTGAAACGAACCGGCTGGTTGAAGTGACAACAACCTTTGACCTCATCCTCGTTCCGGACAGACCCATCAAGTTAATTTTAAAACCTATAAAGTGAAGAGGAGAAAAAAAGGGTACGTTTGAGCAGGATCCGTTCGGGGTTTTGTTTGAACGTTCGACTGGAGAGTAATCAATGAGTAATCTGGAGAGGTGTGCGTGCTCAGTAATGGGTTCATACTGCTGGTAAATGTATTGACCCATCGTTTGGATTTACCCCCACGCAACTGACGATGACCGTCAGATCCAAACATTTGGATGGCGCCGTGACCAAATTTCATGAATGGCGGAGACAAGTGGAGCAGTTCAAGTATTAAGAAAGAGCCATATTACACAAGGGAAGTTGTTTTGTCAACCCCCCCCCCCCCCCCCCCCCCACCCCGCTCCTCCCCCTTCCCCTCCCCCACTTACTCTCCCCCCCAAAAGTCTGCTTGAACACATGTATAATTTCTCGGGCTTTATGTAAAGAAAACATGAACTCGTTCTCTCCGAGTAGGTTTGCGATTTTATTGTGCTTGGCACAAATTGCAAAGCGCATCTTTCTCCTCATTGGAGACGAGGAGTCAACGGAAAGTCCAAAGCTATCAGCGAGGCGACAGATTATTTTGTATATCGCATTTCTTTGTTTTTACTTCAGACCTTTCACCCTCGTGTTAAAAGTAGTATTCTTGACCCTAGATAAACTATCTTTGAAATAGTAGGATGAATTCGATGTCAATGGTTCGTCGTGGGAATGAGGGTTCATTGACGGTTGTATATGATGCGACAGATTCATTGTTTTCAGTTGAAGTTTCATAAAAAAATGATTGGCTTTCAACAACAAAGTGTTTTTTTTTTAAGGTTGTCAATGAAAACGTGCTGTAATAAACAATTGAATTTCCATTTTGCGCTGTGGGGAATGGAGACCATTTGAACATTGTACAATTGGTCACAATGTCTTGAATATTTATTGCACCACTACAACTGCCGTTGGTCCCTTGTTACGTGACAAATTGGGCTGGATTCTCTGAATCTGGGGCTATGTCCCCACGCCGGCATGGGAATGGTGGTGTTTTATGCCAAAACGGCCATCGATTCCCTGTTTTGCTGGGGGCTAGCAGGGCGGCAGCGTAGAGTATCCGGCTCTAGCTACTGATACACCTCGGAGAATTGCCGTGTCCGTGGCCGCGCACAGCGCACGGCGGTGGCCAGCTGCGGACGTGCCGTGCGACATGGCGACGGCCGCTCGCGGACCCGGCCCGTGAAATAGCCCCCCCACCTTTGGCCGGCTCGCGCGCCCCTGACCGCCCCACCACAGTGCCCCCCGCCCCAAATAATGTCCCCCCCCCCCCCCCCGCTCGCAGATCGGCCCTTCCCCGACGGAGTCCGCAGCCGCCACGCCGCGTTCCCGACGGGTGAGACCACGAGAGACCCACGCCGTCGGGAACCTGGCCGGTCGGGATCGGAGCATCGAGAGGCGGGCTTCAGGCAATTTCCTGAGGCCGTCGTTACGAGGCGCAGCGTACGTTCGGAGTACGCCGCTTTGGAGGAGGCGGAGCATCACGAAAGCGGTGCCGTCCCCGATTTGGTCGGGAACTTGGATTCTCCGGCCGTTCACCGAACACGATTCTGCCGTTGGCAATCGGAGAATCCAGCCCAATGACGTAGTCAAAGTCTTTAATGTACAGTAGTAAGTGCAGACCCTTAAAATATGTCTGCTATAACCACAAATAATTTCTGGCCTCTGCTGCTTACAAGTGCAGTTCTACATTGACCAATGCCATTATTCTAGAGATTATGTTCCAGTTCCAGTTCTCTCCCATCTAGTGATGCACTAAGGCAGACATCCGTCTGTTTCCATAGCTAGTAATTCCCGGGACAGGCCGCTAGCCTGTTGCCAGAGACTTGTAGCTTGAGGGGCGCGGCGGCACATCAAGCGTGGCTAACCAGGAGTCTCTCCCGCTCATACCACCAGCCACGCCGTGTTTAGAAGGTTTTTGAAGGTTGACACACTCAATCTGAAATGAAATGAAACTCGTTTATTGTCACAAGTAGGCTTCAAATTAAATTACTGTGAAAAGCCCCTAGTCGCCACATTCCGGTGCCTGTTCGGGAAGGCTGGTACGGGAATTGAACCATGCTGCTGGCCTGCCTTGGTCTTCTTTCAAAGCCATTTTGGCTGCGTTATGAACATACCTTCCTTGGCAGTCAGGTCCTGGGGCGGGACTCGAACAGAGGAAGGGACATTACCCACCGCACCGGGTCTCCGGTGATGATGTACATCTTAAAATCACAACACACAAACATTTTCTTGGCTTGGTATCACTGGCCTGTTTACATTTTCTGTGTATTTCTGCCATGACAGAAAATGATAATTATACTCATTAATAAACTCATCCTTTTCCAAGTACCCCCATTATGAAAAAGTCTGAGCTCCCTTTAATTTACATCTAAGTTGTTATCACCTTGGCAGAATATGCTCCGAAATTGTTTCACAGAACGTTCTAATGGACTCTTGTAGCGCACAAAGACTCCGTGAGACGAATAGAGTGAAGTCGATGAGGCTTTATTAAGCGTGTCTGTTCCCCCGCAGCTCGATAGTAGACTGGCCTGCGGGGGAGGACTCCGGCTTCTTATACTCCGCCTTCAGGGCGGAGCTAGAGGTCAACGGCCAACCAGGACCCGGGATCTGTCAGCCAATGACATTAGGGCTTCCAGTCCCACATGACCCCTAATACATACTACCACATTCACCCCTTGTCAAAAATGAACCCGGCGGGGTGATGCTTCGCATGGTGGTAAGGGTTTACAGGGCTGGTCCTGGGAGGAAAACATTCATATGGCAATACAGTATGTACAATTTTGTCCTGTTTCAACTATTTACAGAGGGTATCGGGAGAAAAAGCAAAATGTCTTGTGAAAAGTCCATATATTGATTTAGATCGACGCCATGAGTCGGTCGGGCGGTCTGGTCGTCCATGTCGATCGCCTCGGCCCCGGTGGTGGTGGTGGGGCTTGTTCCGGTGTTGTTGTCTCCGGGAGCCTTACGGTTTCAGCTTGGGCTTTATTCCTGGTCGGGCCTGGGAGGTGGACTGATCCTCCTGGGAAGGGGGCGGTCGCGGGGTGCGGCGGTGGCAGGAAGGGGGGGGGGGGTTGGGTGAATGGTGTCGGGGGGGTGTGTGTGTTGCCGGCGGGCGCCAGATCTCGCAGGGAGACCGTGTCCTGTCGGCCGTCGGGGTACTCCACGTAAGCGTACTGCGGGTTCGCGTGGAGGAGGTGAACCCTTTCGACCAACGGGTCCGCCTTGTGTGCCCGCACATGCTTTCGGAGCAAGATGGGTCCTGGGGCCGCCAGCCAGGTCGGCAACGACGTTCCACAGGAGGACTTCCTAGGGAAGACAAGGAGACGCTCATGAGGCGTTTGATTAGTGCTTGTACACAATAGCGACCGGATGGAGTGGAGAGCGTCCGGGAGGACCTCCCTGCCACCGTGAAACTGGGAGGTCCCTGGACCGTAGGGCCAGTAGGACGGTCTTCCAGACCGTGCCGTTCTCCCTCTCTACTTGCCCGTTCCCCCGGGGGTTGTAGCTGGTCGTCCTGCTTGAGGCTATGCCCTTGCTGAGCAGGAACTGGCGCAGCTCGTCACTCATGAAAGAGGACCCCCTGTCGCTGTGGACGTATGTGGGGCAACCGAACAGTGTGAAGATGCTGTTCAGGGCTTTAATGACTGTGGCCGCGGTCATGTCAGAGCAGGGAATGGCGAATGGGAAGCGGGAGTATTCGTCCACCACATTAAGGAAGTATGTGTTGCAGTCGGTGGAGGGGAGGGGCCCTTTGAAATCCAGACTAAGGCGTTCAAAGGGGCGGGAAGCCTTAATCAGGTGCGCACCATCCGGCCTGAAAAAATGCGGTTTGCATTCCGCGCAGATGTGGCAGTCCCTTGTGACTGTACGGACCTCCTCTAAAGAGTATGGGAGATTGCGGGACTTGATAAAGTGGAAAAACCGAGTGACCCCCGGGTGGCAGAGGTCCTCGTGGAGGGTTTGGAGGCGGTTAATTTGTGCGTTGGCACATGTGCCGCGGGATAGGGCATCGGACGGCTCGTTCAGCTTTCCGGGACGATACAAGATCTCGTAGTTGAAGGTGGAGAGCTCGATCCTCCACCTTAAGATCTTGTCGTTTTTGATTTTGCCCCGCAGTGCATTATCGAACATGAAGGCTACCGACCGTTGGTCGGTGAGGAGAGTGAATCTCCTGCCGGCCAGGTAATGCCTCCAATGTCGCACAGCTTCCACTATGGCTTGGGCTTCCTTTTCCACTGAGGAGTGGCGGATTTCTGAAGCGTGGAGGGTTCGAGAGAAAAAGGCCACGGGTCTGCCCGCTTGGTTAAGGGTGGCCGCTAGAGCTACGTCGGAGGCGTCGCTCTCGACCTGGAAGGGGAGGGACTCGTCGATGGCGCGCATCGTGGCCTTTGCGATATCCGCTTTGATGCGGCTGAAGGCCTGGCAAGCCTCTGTCGACAGAGGGAAGGTCGTGGTCTGTATTAGGGGGCGGGCCTTGTCTGCGTACTGGGGGACCCACTGGGCGTAGTATGAAAAAAACCCCAGGCAGCGTTTCAGGGCTTTTGAGCAGTGCGGGAGGGGAAATTCCATGAGGGCGCGCATACGTTCGGGGTCGGGGCCTATTATCCCATTGCGCACTACGTAGCCCAGAATGGCTAGCCGGTTGGTGCTAAAAACGCACTTGTCCTCGTTGTACGTGAGGTTCAAGGCTTTGGCGGTCTGGAGGAATTTTTGGAGGTTGGCGTCGTGGTCCTGCTGGTCGTGGCCGCAGATGGTTACATTGTCGAGATACGGGAACGTGGCCCGCAACCCATGTTGATCAACCATTCGGTCCATCTCCCGTTGGAAGACCGAGACCCCGTTTGTGACGCCAAATGGGACCCTTAAGAAATGGTATAATCGCCCGTCTGCCTCGAAGGCTGTGTACTTGCGGTCACTTGGGCGGATGGGGAGCTGATGGTAGGCGGACTTGAGGTCCACGGTGGAGAAGACTTTATATTGGGCAATCCGATTGACCATGTCGGATATGCGGGGGAGAGGGTAGGCGTCTAGTTGTGTGTACCTGTTGATGGTCTGGCTATAGTCTATGACCATCCTTTGTTTCTCCCCTGTCTTCACTACTACCACCTGTGCTCTCCAGGGACTATTGCTGGCCTGGATTATGCCTTCCTTTAGTAGCCGCTGGACTTCGGACCGAATGAAGGTCCGGTCCTGGGCGCTGTACCGTCTGCTCCTACTGGCGACGGGTTTGTAATCCGGGGTGAGGTTCGCAAACAAGGACGGGGGTTGCACCTTGAGGGTTGCGAGGCCGCAGATGGTGAGTGGGGGTATTGGGCCGCCGAATTTGAACGTAAGGCTCTGTAGATTGCACTGGAAATCTAATCCCAGTAATGTGGGGGCGCAGAGTTGGGGAAGGACGTGTAGTTTGTAGTTTTTGAACTCCCTCCCCTGCACCGTTAGGGTAACTATGCAGAAACCTTGGATCTGTACGGAGTGAGATCCTGCAGCTAGGGAAATCTTTTGTGCGCTGGGATAGGTGGTCAAGGAACAGCGTCTTACCGTGTCGGGGTGGATAAAGCTCTCCGTGCTCCCGGAGTCGACTAGGCATGGTGTCTCGTGCCCGTTTATTAGCACCGTTGTCGTCGTCGTCTGGAGTGTCCGGGGCCGAGCTTGATCGAGCGTAATTGAAGCGAGACGTGGTTGTAGTAGTGGAGCGTCTTCCTCGAACCCCGTGGAGCCGTCGACACTGGGGTCCGTTGTTGCCGTCCAAGATGGCGTTGGGGATGAACAAAATGGCTGCCCCCATACATCGCACATGGCTGGGGGGTCACAAGATGGCGGCGGGGGTGGACAAAATGGCCGCCCTCACGCGTCGTACAGGTCTGGGGTGGTCCAAGATGGCGGCGCCCTTCCTCCCCTCGTGGTGGCCGGGACTCAAAATGGCGGCGTCTGCGGGTCGCACATGGGGCGCTGGGGGGGTTGGGGAGCGTTAGGACCGCGCGGGGCTCCCTCATCTCTGTGGACAGCGGTGGTCGGGACCCAAATTGGAAGCGCCGGCGGGTCATACGTGGGGACGGGGGGGGGGGGGGGGGGGCGGGGGGGGGGGGGGGGGGAGCGTAAGCGGCGTGCAGGGCTCCCTGTTCTCCCGGGACCGCGGTGGTCGGGACCCAGAGCGGCTGCACCTGCGGGTCGTACAGGGGCGCTGGGGGGGTTGGGGAGCGTAAACGGCTTGCAGAGCTCCCTGTTCTCCCAGGACAGCGGCGACCTCGCGGCACCGGCACACAACCGCGAAATAGCCCTTTTTCCCGCAGCTCTTGCAGATTGCTGTGCGGGCCGGGCAGCGCTGCCGGGGGTGTTTCGCCTGGCCGCAGAAATAGCAGCGGGCGCCCCCAGTGCGACTTGGCGTTTGGACCGCGCAAGCCTGTGGGGTGTCCGGGGGGGGGGGGTGGGTTTGTCGCGACGGGTACGTACGGAGCCCAATGGGCTGCCGCGCGGTCGGGGCCGTAGGCGCGGGTATTACGCGTGGCCACGTAGGCTGCTAGGGCCCGTGCCTCTGAGAGTCCTAGCGACTCTCTTTCTAGAAGTCTTTGGCGGATTTGGGAGGAATTCATACCTGCCACAAAAGCATCGCGCATTAACATGTCCGTGTGTTCATTTGCGTTCACCGAAGGGCAGCTGCAGGCTCGTCCCAAAATCAGCAGCGCGGCGTAGAATTCGTCCATCGATTCTCCGGGACCTTGCCGTCTCGTCGCGAGCTGGTAGCGAGCGTAGATTTGGTTAACTGGGCGGACATAGAGACTTTTCAGTGCTGCGAACGCCGTCTGGAAATCCTCCGCGTCTTTGATGAGGGAGAAAATCTCCGTGCTTAACCTCGAGTGCAGGACCTGTAGTTTTTGGTCTTCTGTGACCCGGCCGGTGGCCGTTCTGACGTAGGCCTCGAAACAAGTCTGCCAGTGCTTGAAGGCTGCTGCCGCGTTCACTGCGTGGGGGCTGATCCTCAGGCATTCCGGGATGATCCTGAGCTCCATAGTCCTTTTTAGGCACGCTTAATAAATTGTAGCGCACAAAGACTCCGTGAGACGAATAGAGTGAAGTCGATGAGGCTTTATTAAGCGTGTCTGTTCCCCCGCAGCTCGATAATAGACTGGCCTGCGGGGGAGGACTCCGGCTTCTTATACTCCGCCTTCAGGGCGGAGCTAGAGGTCAACGGCCAACCAGGACCCGGGATCTGTCAGCCAATGACATTAGGGCTTCCAGTCCCACATGACCCCTAATACATACTACCACAACTCTTAGCACGTATAATTTCATGAAAAACAGCTTAACAGTCCTTTCATGCATACATAAAATATTATTCGCTAACCACTGAAATTCTTCATCATAGTCTTCACTCAAGTTTCGCGATTTATTTGGATGTGAAATATGTTCCCCAGAGCCCAGCATTGAGGTTTATTCCCAAAGGGACAACTCCCTATGTGATTTTCATAAGCCCCGATTTAAATCCTGATCACTGATCCATCTCACCCTCTCTTAGCCCGTGCATGTGGCAAATGGTCATCTATGTTGTCATGTTCCAACGTCCATTCCAAATCCCATTTCTCTCATAGCCCTTAATTGACATGGTCATCATTGTGTGTGGTGTACCTTGGGCTGATTTCAAGATAGGGATCTCAATCAGTTACCTCAGTCATGATGTGGAGATGCCGGTGTTGGACTGGGATGGGCACAGTAAGAAGTCTTACAACACCAGGTTAAATTCCAACAGGTTTATTTGGAATCACTAGCTTTCGGAGCGTAGCTCCTTCACCAGGTGAATGAAGAGGTGGGTTCCACAACCACAGCATATACAGACAAAGTCAATGATGCAAGACGATACTTTGAATGCGAGTCTTTGCAGATAATTAAGTCTTTACAGGTCCAGACAGTGCGACTGGAGAGAGGGATAATCCCAGGTTAAAAGAGGCGTGAATTGTCTCAAGCCCGGACAGTTGGTAGGATTTCGCCAGCCCAGGCCAGATGGGGGGGGGATTAAATATAGTTAAATGTAGTGAGACATGAATCCAAGGTCCCGGTTGAAGCCGTGCTCATGTGTGCGGAACTTGGTTATCAGTTTTTGCTCTGCGTTTCTGCATTGTCGCGCGTCCTGAAGGCCGCAGTGGAGAACGTTTACCCGAA
Organism: Scyliorhinus torazame; assembly: GCF_047496885.1. NCBI lineage: Eukaryota > Metazoa > Chordata > Chondrichthyes > Carcharhiniformes > Scyliorhinidae > Scyliorhinus > Scyliorhinus torazame. The sequence goes on along the minus strand of NC_092736.1, from coordinate 11,378,671 downwards.
GATCAGAGGTTGATTGCCCTTGACTACTGAAGTGTTCCCCGACTGGAAGGGAACATTCCTGCCTGGTGATTGTCGCACAATGTTCGTTTATCCATTGTCGCAGCGTCTGCACGGTCTTGGTCAGTCAGCCATGCAGTAACATCACTTTCCCCATGAATATCAGAGAGAATTTGAGAACCCTAGGTTTGTATCAAAATGTAAGACATCCAAAAGTGTCATGAATGTCATGATGACATCCATCTGGTCCTAGAGAAAGGATTGGCCCACTCAAAGACAAAAGAGGGAATGTATGCGTGGAGTCAGAGGAAATGGGTGAGATTCTTAATGAGTACTTTGCATCGGTATTCACCAAGGAGAGGGACATGACGGATGTTGAGGCTAGGGATGGATGTTTAAATAATCTAGGTCAAGTCGGCATAAGGAAGGGGGGGTTTTGGATATTCTAAAAGGCATTAAGGTGGACAAGTCCCCAGGTCCGGATGGGATCTATCCCAGGTTACTGAGGGAAGCGAGGGATGAAATAGCTGGGGCCTTAGCAGATATCTTTGCAGCATCCTTGAGCACGGGTGAGGAACCGGAGGACTGGAGAACTGCTAATGTTGTCCCTTTGTTTAAGAAGGGTAGCAGGGATAATCCAGGGAATTATAGACCTGTGAGCTTGACGTCAATGGTAGGCAAACTGTTGGAGAAGATACTGAGGGATAGGATCTATTCACATTTGGAAGAAAATAGACTTATCAGTGATAGGCAGCATGGTTTGGTACAGGGAAGGTCATGTCTTACAAACCTAATAGAATTCTTTGAGGAAGTGACAAAGTTAATTGATGAGGGAAGGGCTGTAGATGTCATATACATGGACTTCAGTAAGGCGTTTGATAACGTTTCCCATGGCAGGTTGATGGAAAAAGTGAAGTCGTATGGGGTTCAGGGTGTACTAGCTAGATGGATAAAGAACTGGCTGGGCAACAGGAGACAGAGAGTAGTGGTGGAAGGGAGTGTCTCAAAATGGAGAAAGGTGACTCGTGGTGTTCCACAAGGATCCGTGGTCGGACCACTGTTGTTTGTGATATACATAAATGATCTGGACGAAGGTATAGGTGGTCTGATTAGCAAGTTTGCAGATGATACTAAGATTGGTGGAGTTGCAGATAGTGAGGAGGACTGTCAGAGAATACAGCAAAATATAGATAGATTGGAGAGTTTGGCAGAGAAATGGCAGATGGAGTTCAATCCAGGCAAATGCGAGGTGATGCATTTTGAAGGTCTAATTCAATAGCGGACTATACGGTCAATGGAAGAGTCCTGGGGAAAATTGATGTACAGAGAGATCTGGGAGTTCAGGTCCATTGTACCCTGAAGGTGGCAACGCAGGGCGATAGAGTGGTCAAGAATGCATACAGCATGCTTGCCTTCATCATTTGGGGTATTGAGTACAAGAGTCAGCAGGTCATGTTACAGTTGTATAGGAGTTTGGTTAAGCCACATTTGGAATACTGCGTGCAGTTCTGGCCGCTACATTACCAGAAGGATGTGGATGCTTTAGAGAGGGTGCAGAGGAGGTTCACCAGGATGTTGCCTGGTATGGAGGGTGCTAGCTATGAAGAAAGGTTGAGTAGATTAGGATTGTTTTCATTGGAAAGACGGGGGTTGAGGGGGGACCTGATTGATGTCTACAAAATTATGAGAGGTATGGACAGGGTGGATAGCAACAAGCTGTTTCCAAGAGTGGAGATGTCAATTACAAGGGGTCACGATTTCAAGATGAGAGGGGGAAAGTTTAAGGGAGATGTGCGTGGAAAGTTTTTTACGCAGAGGGTGGTGGGTGCCTGGAACGCTTTGGCAGTGGAGGTGGTAGAGGCGGGCACAATAGCATCATTTAAGATGCATCTAGACAGATATGTGAATGGGCGGGGAACAGAGGGAAGTAGATCCTTGGAAAATAGAAGACAGGTTTAGGTAAAGGATCTGGATCAGCGCAGGCTGGGAGGGCCGAAGGGCCTGTTCCTGTGCTGTAATTTTCTTTGTTCTTTTATATGCTTCTGCACCCGAGCGTGCACCTAACATGAAACTCAAGGGACTTGATTCTCCGTTGGCGGGATCCTGTGTTTCACCGGTAACACACAGACACCCGTGGATTTCCCGATTGTGTGGGGGTGCCCACAGTGGGAAACCCCACTGGCCAGTTGCCGGGATGGAGAATGCTGTTGCTGGCCGGGGGTGCAGTGCACCAGAAAACGGGACGGAGAATCCCGCCAAAGACCTTTACTCCGTCACTTGTTGCTTGTTTGTGCCCATCTGCGCTGGGTACTATCGGTTAATGACCAATTCCCCATCAGTCTAAATCTGTCCACAATGTCAGTACCCAGCAAGTTAAGGCTTAGATCCTGGGATATTGAAAATCCCTCACTGTCCCTTGTTCTAATGCAGCATTCCTGGACTCCAGGTACGATAAGGCCTTGACAGTTCCTTCATTATAAACCAGCCAGAGCTTTCGAGATAGTCATGGTGTGCTGTGCCCTTCATAAAATGGCCAGGAAATGCGGACTCGAATGGACCAGCAAGAGGACCTCACAGGGGAACAAAGGAAACCAAGAGGGTAACTCAGCAGAGCTTGATAACGCCCACCACCTTCTCGTATCCATGTGGACTTTTCACATATGGTTAATTTTCCTACATCTTGCAAAGTGCCTCTGCAATAATCCACAATCATTAACATTTAGAATCTTGGAAAATAGAAGCAGGACGAGGCCATTCGACCCTTCGAGCCTGCTCCGCCATTCGTTATGATCAGAGCTGATCATCAAGTTCAATACCCTGATCCCGCCTTCCCCCTCCTATCCCTTTAGCCCCAAGAGCTATATCTATTCCTTCTTGAAATTTGGCCTCAACTACTTTCTGTGGTAGTGAATTCCACAGATTCACCACTCTCTGGCTGAAGATATTGCTCCTCACCTCAGTCCTAAAAGGTTTACCCCCTTATCTTCAAGCTACGATCCCTAGTTCTGGACTCCCCCACCATCAGGAACATTCTTTCTGAATCTACCCTGTCTAATCCTGTTAGAATTTTGTAAGTTTCTATGAGATCCCCTCTCACTCTTCTGAACTCCAATGAATATAACTCTAACCGATTTGGTCTCTCCTCATATGACAGTCCCGCCATCCCAGGACTCAGCCTGGTAAATCTTCGCTGCACTCCCTCCATAGCAAGAACATCCTTCCTCAGATCAGGACACCAAAACTGCACCCAATACTCCAGGTGTGGCCTCATCAATGCCCTACACAATTGCAGTATAACATCCCTATTCCTATACTCCAATCCTCTCGCTGTGAAGACCATCATACCATTTGCCTTCTTTACTGCCTGCTGTACCTGCATGCTTACTTTCAGCGACTGATGCACGAGGACTTCAAGGTCTCGCCGAGTATCCACCTCTCTCAATTTATACCCAGTCAAGTAATAATCTGCCTTCCATTTTTCTGCAACCGAAGCGGATTTATTTTGCCACCCAACTTATGGGGTACGCACCGCACACATTTTATTTCAACATGCAACTTTTCCTTAATCACACAAATGAAACCATAGCCACATTCTGTAATTCTCGTAGCGACATATCTCGCCTCCCAAAAGTTCTCTGGCATCCGCCGGACTTCACAATGTGTGTGTTGTGTTTGTGATCTAGGGGTACAGGTTCATCGCTCCTTGAAGGTGGCGTCGCAGGTGGACAGGGTGGTGAAGAAGGCATTCAGCATGCTAGGTTTTATTGGTCAGAATATTGAATACAGGAGTTGGGATGTCTTGTTGAAGTTGTACAAGACTTTGGTAAGACCACACATGGAATACTGTGTTCAGTTCTGGTCACCCTATTATAGGAAGGATATTGTTAGATTAGAAAGAGTGCAGAAGAGATTTACGAGGATGCTATCAGGACTTGATGGCCTGAATTGCTGTGAAGCATTGTGGATAGCACAATTGCTTCACAGCTCCAGGGTCCCAGGTTCGATTCCGGCTTGGGTCACTGTCTGTGCGGAGTCTGCACATCCTCCCCGTGTGTGCGTGGGTTTCCTCCGAGTGCTCCGGTTTCCTCCCACAGTCCAAAGATGTGCAGGTTAGGTGGATTGGCCATGATAAATTGCCCTTAGTGTCCAAAATTGCCCTTAGTGTTGGGTGGGGTTACTAGGTTATGGGGATAGGGTGGAGGTATGGGCCTTGGGTAGGGTGCTCTTTCCAAGAGCCGGTGCAGACTCGATGGGTTGAATGGCCTCCTTCTGCACCGCAAATTCTATGATAATCTATGATTATAAGGAAGGGCTGGGTCTTTTTCCCCTGGAGCATAGGGGTCTTAGGGGTGAACATATAGAGGTCTATAAAATGAGGAGCATCGATAAGGTAGATAGTCAAGATCTTTTCCCAAAGGTAGAGTCTCGAACTAGAGGGCATAGGTTTAAGGTGAGAGGGGAGAGATACAAAAGAGACCAGAGGGGACATCTCTTCACACAGAGGGTGATGAGCATCTGGAACAGGCTGCCAAAGGCAGTGGTAGAGATGGGAACAATTTGGTCCTTTAAAGAGCAGTCAGATAGTTACATGGGCAGGGTGGGTATAGAGGGATATGGGCCAAATGCGGGCAAGTGGGACTAGCTTAGTGATAGAAACTGGGCAGCATGGACAAGCTGGGCCGAAGGGCCTGTTTCCATGCTGTAAACATCTATGACTCTTATGAGTACCCAGGCTGGTGCTTCATCCTGTGGCTGGATCAAGCTGAACGTCTGGGAGAGGTTCCTGGGTAGCCAAGTGGCTGTCGGGGGGGGGGGGGGGGGGGGCGGGGGGGGGGGGGGGGGGGGAGAGAGAGAGGTGTACAGCCAGGCCTGCACAAATTCTGGCACGCATCAGAAAGGAATAGCAAAGGAATAGTTTGGCTGTGTTGTCCTTCGAAGAGACAACATCTCTTATCATACTTTATCGTAGCAATGACATTGCAGGAGACCCCTCTCTGATATCCAAAGAGAAGAAGGTCACCCAGCAAACCAAAGCCCACTTGGCAGGTGCCCGAGTGCTCGTGCGATATTGAAATGCTGCTGAAATATTGAGAAGTGTCCCTGGAGGTGTCAGTCACTCGATGGAACAGTTGTTATGGCTACAAGTCTCCGATTAGAAATGTTTCCTAATGCAGTGCTCCGAAACAAAACAGCACAACAATGGATATCTTTGTGGGATAGTATTTTATTCTTACGTGGAGCAAAGACAGAAATGAATAGAAGCTATATTGCTCAGTCTAGAAATTTTTAATAAAGAGCATACATGTTAATTCATTAAAAAACATTAACAGCTTTGTAAAAATAACTATATATATATATTTCTTTACAACCAACATTCCCGTATTAGACCCACGTGTGAGACAATGAGCTAGAATCTTTACGAGTAAGCACAATCTGATTTTGTATCACATAAGTAGGACCAGCTTCGATTTAGCTCCAAGCTAAATTCCAAGGTAGGAAAAGGGGTGTGGAGGTAATAAACAAGTTTAGGGAGTTAGGCTGGAAGTTAAAAGCCAGGACAGACAGAGTTGTCATCTCTGGTTTGTTGCCGGTACCACGTGATAGCGAGGCTAGGAATAGGGAGAGAGTGCAGCTGAACACGTGGCTGCAGGAATGGTGTAGGAGGGAGGGCTTCAGGTAGTTGGATAATCGGAGCGCATTCTGGGGAAGGTGGGACCTGTACAAGCAGGACGGGTTGCATCTGAACCAGAGGGGCACCAATATCCTGGGAGGGAGGTTTTCTAGTACTCTTCGGGAGGGTTTAAACTAATTTGGCAGGGGAATGGGAACCGGATTTGTAGTCCAGCAACTAAGGTAGCCGATATTCAGGACGCCAAAGCGTGTAATGAGGCAGTGGGGAAGGGAACACTGACAAAGGAGAGTACTTGCAGGCACAGAGATGGGTTGAAGTGTGTATACTTCAACGCAAGAAGCATCAGGAATAAGGTGAGTGAACTTAAGGCATGGATCGGTACTTGGGACTACGATGTGGTGGCTATCACGGAAACTTGGATAGAAGAGGGGCAGAAATGGTTGTTGGAGGTCCCTGGTTATAGATGTTTCAATAAGATTAGGGAGGGTGGTAAAAGAGGTGGGGGGGGGGGGCATTGTTAATTAGAGATAGTATAACAGCTGCAGAAAGGCAGTTCGAGGAGTATCACCCTAATGAGGTAGTATGGGTTGAAGTCAGAAATAGGAAAGGAGCAGTCACCTTGTTAGGAGTTTTCTATAGGCCCCCCAATAGTAGCAGAGATGTGGAGGAACAGATTGGGAAACAGATTTTGGAAAGGTGCAGAAGTCACAGGGTAGTAGTCATGGGTGACTTTAACTTCCCAAATATTGAGTGGAAACTCTTTAGATCAAATAGTTTGGATGGGGTGGTGTTTGTGCAGTGTGTCCAGGAAGCTTTTCTAACACAGTATGTAGATTGTCCGACCAGAGGAGGGGCAATATTGGATTTAGTACTTGGTAATGAACCAGGGCAAGTGATAGATTTGTTAGTGGGGGAGCATTTTGGAGATAGTGACCACAATTCTGTGACTTTCACTTTAGTAATGGAGAGGGATAGGTGCGTGCAACAGGGCAAGGTTTACAATTGGGGGAAGGGTAAATACGATGTTGTCAGACAAGAATTGAAGTGCATAAGTTGGGAACATAGGCTGTCAGGGAAGGACACAAGTGAAATGTGGAACTTGTTCAAGGAACAGGTACTACGTGTCCTTAATATGTATGTCCCTGTCAGGCAGGGAAGAGATGGTCGAGTGAGGGAACCATGGTTGACAAGAGAGGTTGAATGTCTTGTTAAGAGGAAAAAGGAGACTTATGTCAGGCTGAGGAAACAAGGTTCAGACAGGGCATTGGAGGGATACAAGATAGCCAGGAGGGAACTGAAGAAAGGGATTAGGAGAGCTAAGAGAGGGCATGAACAATCTTTGGCGGGTAGGATCAAGGAAAACCCCAAGGCCTTTTACACATATGTGAGAAATATGAGAATGACTAGAGCGAGGGTAGGTCCGATCAAGGACAGTAGCGGGAGATTGTGTATTGAGTCTGAAGAGATAGGAAAGGTCTTGAACGAGTACTTTTCTTCTGTATTTACAAATGAGAGGGGCGATATTGTAGGAGAGAACAGTGTGAAACAGATAGGTAAGCTCGAGGAAATACTTGTTAGGAAGATGTGTTGGGCATTTTGAAAAACTTGAGGATAGACAAGTCCCCCGGGCCTGACGGGATATATCCAAGGATTCTATGGGAAGCAGGAGATGAAATTGCAGAGCCGTTGGCAATGATCTTTTCGGCCTCACTGTCAACAGGGGTAGTACCAGGGGATTGGAGAGTGGCGAATGTCATGCCCCTGTTCAAAAAAGGGACTAGGGATAACCCTGGGAATTACAGGCCAGTTAGTCTTACTTCGGTGGTAGGCAAAGTAATGGAAAGGGTACTGAAAGATAGGATTTCTGAGCATCTGGAAAGACACTGCTTGATTAGGGATAGTCAGCACCGATTTGTGAGGGGTAGGTCTTGCCTTACAAGTCTTATTGAATTCTTTGAGGAGGTGACCAAGCATGTGGATGAAGGTAAAGCAGTGGATGTAGTATACATGGATTTTAGTAAGGCTTTTGATCAGGTTCCCCATGGTAGGCTTCTGCAGAAAGTAAGGCGGCATGGGATAGTGGGAAATTTGGCCAGTTGGATAACAAACTGGCTAACCGATAGAAGTCAGAGAGTGGTGGTGGATGGCAAATATTCAGCCTGGATCCCAGTTACCAGTGGCGTACCGCAGGGATCAGTTCTGGGTCCTCTGCTGTTTGTGATTTTCATTAATGACTTGGATGAAGGAGTTGAAGGGTGGGTCAGTAAATTTGCAGACGATACGAAGATTGGTGTAGTTGTGGATAGTAAGGAGGGCTGTTGTCGGCTGCAAAGAGACATAGATAGGATGCAGAGCTGGGCTGAGAAGTGGCAGATGGAGTTTAACCCTGAAAAGTGTGAGGTTGTCCATTTTGGAAGGACAAATATGAATGCGGAATACAGGGTTAACGGTAGAGTTCTTGGCAATGTGGAGGAGCAGAGAGATCTTGGGGTCTATGTTCATACATCTTTGAAAGTTGCCACTCAAGTGGATAGAGCTGTGAAGAAGGCCTATGGTGTGCTCGCGTTCATTAACAGAGGGATTGAATTTAAGAGCCGTGAGGTGATGATGCACCTGTACAAAACTTTGGTAAGGCCACATTTGGAGTACTGTGTACAGTTCTGGTCACCTCTTTTTAGGAAGGATGTGGAAGCTTTGGAAAAGGTGCAAAGAAGATTTACCAGGATGTTGCCTGGAATGGAGAGTAGGTCTTACGAGGAAAGGTTGAGGGTGCTAGGCCTTTTCTCATTAGAACGGAAAAGGATGAGGGGCGACTTGATAGAGGTTTATAAGATGATCAGGGGAATAGATAGAGTAGACAGTCAGAGACTTTTTCCCCAGGTGGAACAAACCATTACAAGGGGACATAAATTTAAGGTGAAAGGTGGAAGATATAGGAGGGATATCAGAGGTAGGTTCTTTACCCAGAGAGTAGTGGGGGCATGGAATGCACTGCCTGTGGAAGTAGTTGAGTCGGAAACATTAGGGACCTTCAAGCAGCTGTTGGATAGGTACATGGATTACGGTAAAATGATATAGTGTAGATTTATTTGTTCTCAAGGGCAGCACGGTAGCATTGTGGATAGCACAATTGCTTCACAGCTCCAGGGTCCCAGGTTCGATTCCGGCTTGGGTCACTGTCTGTGCGGAGTCTGCACGTCCTCCCCGTGTCTGCGTGGGTTTCCCCCGGGTGCTCCGGTTTCCTCCCACAGTCCAAAGATGTGCAGGTTGGGTGGATTGGCCATGATAAATTGCCTTTGGTGTCCAAAATTGCCCTTGGTGTTGGGTGGAGGTGTTGAGTTTGGGTAGGGTGCTCTTTCCAAGAGCCGGTGCAGACTCAAAGGGCCGAATGGCCTCCTTCTGCACTGTAAATTCAATGATAATCTATGATTAATCTAGGACAAAGGTTCGGCACAACATCGTGGGCCGAAGGGCCTGTTCTGTGCTGTATTTTCTATGTTATATGTACCATGCTCATTTTCAATTTGACTCTCAAATCAAATGTTCTCTTGTTTGCTGGGCATAAACTCTTCTTCTGAAATTCATGCCAAAGGGTCATGCATTCCACGTCGATTTCGGGTCAGAACTGAATCTGATGGGTTCTTCTGTTGAAATAGCAAGAGGAAATCGTCAAAGTAACAAGCACGCCGCACAATCCTAACCCCACCCTGGGCCTCGGGTTCTGTCTTGTCACTGGGACACGCGTAGTGGTCGGAAACTAAAGTTCGTAAGGATAATAGTCATGAATTAAACCAAGAAGGAGACCAGGAGAAACCTCCTTACCCAGAAACTACACACGGATATCTGAAATAGGAGCAGAAGTAGGCCATTCGGCCCCTCGAGCCTGCTCTGCGATTTGATAGGATCATGGCTGATCAGTTCATGTTTTGGGTTCCACATTCCTGCCTACCCCCGACAATCTTTGATCCTCTCACCCAACAAGAATCTATCTGCCTCTGCCTTAAAAATATTCAATGACGCCCCCATGTCCTTTCTGAGGCAGAGTTCCAAAGTCGAAAAATCCTTTGAGAGAAAAGAATTCTCCTCATCTCGTGTCCAAAAAGGGTGACCCCATAATTTTAAAACAGTGCCCACTAGTTCTGGACTCACCAATGAGACAAATTGTCCTTTCCACGTCCATCTTGTCAAGATCATTGAAGATCTTATATATCTCAATCAAGTCACCCATCAACCTTCCAAACTCCAGTGGAAACAAGCCCAGCCTGTCCAATCTATCCTCCTATATCAACCCGCTCGTTCCCGTAATCTGTTAAACCTCCGAACCACCTCCAACGCAGTTAGAATGTGGAACTCACCACCACATGGAGTAGTTGAGGTGAAAAGTTTGAGGGTAAGTATTATAAACACATGAAGAGGAAAGGTGTGTTTAGTGAGTGCAGCTCCAACAACACTCAAGAAACTCGACACCATCCAGGACAAAGCAGCCCGCTTTATTGCTCCCCCTATCCACAAATACTCAAACCCTCCACCACCGACGCACAGTAGCAGCCGTGTGTACCATCTACAAGATGCACTACAGTAACTCACCAAGGCTCCTCAGGCAGCACCTTCCAAACCCACGACTGCTACCATTGAATTTATCATAGAATTTGCAGTGCAGAAGGAGGCCAGTCGGCCCATCGAGTCTGCACCGGCTTTTGGAAAGAGCACCCTACTTAATCCCAGACCTCCACCCTATCCCCATAAACCAGTAACCCCAGCTAACCTAAGGGTAACCTGCACATCTTTGGACTGTGGAGCAAACCGGAGCACCTGGGGGAACCCTATAGAGACACGGGGAGTAAGTGCGAACTCCACACAGGCAGTGACCCAAACTGGGAATCAAACCTGGGACCCTGGAGCTGTAAAGCAACTGTGCTAACCACTGTGCTACCGTGCTGCCCATCTAGGAGGACAAGAGAAGGAGATAATTGGGAACCCCACCGCCTAGAGGGTCCCCTCCAAGTCACTCACCACATTGACTCGGGAATATATCGGCCGTTTCTTCATTGCTGCTGGATCAAAATCCTGGAACTCCCTTTCTAACAGCACTGTGCGTGTACCTACACCTCAAGGACAGCAGCGGTTCAATATCGCAACTCACCCCCACCTTATGAAGAGCAACTAGGGATGGGCAACAAATGTTAGCCTGGACAGCGACGCCCACATTCTCCAAATTACCAAAAACAAAATGCTAATCGGGTTAGCGATAGTGGAATAGGAGGAGGTGCGTGTGGAGGTTAAACACCTGTATGGATCAGTTTGGCAGAATGGCCTGTTGTCTGTTCAGTGAAGGCTACGTAGCACATTGTCTTCCAGGACTGCGGCCTACCATACTGTCACCTGTGCTCCTTCCCTCCTGCAGCCTTCAGGCCTTTGAAACCCCAATTCAACAGCACGTGGCCACAGCTCTCTAACTGATCTCCTTGTTTATCTGCTCTCCCCGCCCTTCCCGGGCCTCCCTCCAAGTTTCCCATTTAAAAATATGCCTCTTAAAAAAAAAAAACCCATAAAGTTTGTAGCAGACGAACAGTACGAGGGGAAGAAGCTCACTCACCAAGGGAAAGCCATGTAACACCATGGTGGAGGTTCTGCTGAAACCGTGTTCATACTCAGAGAGTCGTGTCAACATCTCCTGCTTCTCCCACCCCCATTTCCGTGAATTCTCATCCAACTAAACAATAAACAGTGGAGAGATATGAAGATCAACTATTTACAGTAGAAGCCATGGGCAAAATGAAATCCTCAGAGCGTGATTGAGTTGGTAATAATTTTCAGGATATCAGACTTCGGATTTTTCTTTGTTATGTATACCAAACACCCCACAGCTAATTTGCCCTAGAAACTACAAACATGGGCACGAAACACGTGACTATTCAACGCTACTCGTGTTGAATAAGAGGCCTAAACGGGAAATGCGCTGCCGAGGCTGCACATAGTCCCATTTTTTACAACGGGGAGCTCTGCTCGCCGGAACTGCCTGTTGTACCGAGAGGTCTCTGTTGTGTTATGCTTCTTCATGTAGCATAAGCTGGTTCGTTGATGTATGCTCTGACAAAGGAAGGTTCAGACTTGGAGATAGGTTTAACACATTTATTGCACAGTTAACAATTCTCCTACTTGAGTTTGACTCTCCTGCTAATCTTGCTATAGTAACTCAGTCTAACTAACCAGTCTGCTCTAAGCCATGCGGTGGGTGTGATGCTTCTGATCTGCCCCTGTCCTTCTCTCTAAGTGTCGCCTGTGGAAAGAGAAAGAGCATGTGTGCCGTATCCTTTTATATGGGTTGTCCCCGTGTGGTAGTGTCACCTCTGGGTGTCTTGACTGCCCATTGGTCGTGTCCTATTCTATGTGTTCATTTGCTGTATGTCTGCATGGCATGATGTCTCTGGTGCACCCTGTAGTGTTTACTTAGTCTTAGTGTATTTACATTAACCCCTTGTGTATGTACAGTGATGCATACCACCACAGTCTTGATCTCCGAGGCCTACAAAAAAAAAACCCCGATCTCCCCCCAGACTGAACACAACCTGGGAGAATCCCCAGGCCCCTCCCAACACCCACGGTGGGCAATTGAGTACAAGAGCGGGTACGTCGTGCCAAAATTATATGGGGCCTTGCTGAGGCCTCACCTGGAATATTGTGTGCAGTTTTGATCTCCTTATCTGAGGAAGGATGTTCTTGCAATAGAGGGAATGCAGCAGCGAAGGTTTACCAGACTGGTTCCTGGGATAGCAGGACTGATATATGAGGAGAGATTGAGGTGGTTAGGATTATATTCAATGGAGTTCAGAAGAATGAATGGACATCTCACAGAAACCAATAAAATTCTAACTGGACAAGTCAGGACAAATGCAGGTAGGATGTTCCTGATGGTGGAGGTGTCCAGAACCAGGGGTCATAGTCTGAGGATATATGGTAAACCATTTATGACTGAGGGTGAGGAGAAATCTCTTCGCCCAGACATTGGTGAGTCTCTGGAATTCGCTACCACAGGTAGCAGTTGAGGCCCAAACATTGTATGTTTCAAAGACGGAGTTAGATGTGGCTCTTTGGGCTAAAGGGATCAAACGCTATGGGGGGGAAGTCATAATGAATGGCGGAGCAGGCTTGAAGGGCCAAATGGCCTACTCCTATTTTCTATGTTTCATTAGATTGTTGGATCAGTTGGAGATGCTTTCTGAAAACACTTTTCAAAATCTACGTACCAGTGTCTCCAGCGTTTGTATCCGGCTTTGAGCCTTTTCCAATTTCGCGAGTAAACTAAGTTTGTCCATGTCCGAGAGGGATTCCTGAAGGAAAGATGAGCGCAGTCAAAAGTCATTGTAAACAGAGGGGTTCATCGTGGGGATTAAAGTGTTGGAAAGCTGAACCAAACATGGGAAATAATTGCAGAGTTGCCAACCCCTCACGATTGTTCAGGAGCTGAGGATTCGCCTCCAGGCGCTAACGAAGAAGAGGAGAAAAGTCACGGAATCGTTACGGTGCAGCAGGAGGCCATTCGGCCCATTGACTCTGTACCGGCTCTCCAAACGAGCATCATGACTTAGTGCCGTTCCCCCCTTCCCTTTTCCCCTGTGCCCCTGCATCTTATTTCTATTCAAATAATCATCTAATGCCGTCGCGAATGCCTCGATTGAACCTGCCTCCACCACACTTCCAGGCTGTCCAACCACGCGCTGTGTGAAAAGGTCATTCTCGTAGGGAGCAGTAGAAAAATGTTTGTTTGATCATTTTTGATTATTAATAATCAACAGTTTGGAGATAAGAGAAAAAGCTGGGTAGCGGAGTTGGAGGCTGGGCATCAAGAATATGTCCCACTGGAGTTCGTAAATCTAAATATATAGGGTGCTCCAATAATGTTGAAATGGTCTATTTAACATAAAAATTTAGGAACTCTACACTGCAACTGATAGAGATTAAGATCGAAGATTAAGAGCTATGGGTCTGGTTGAAGAAAGGAATTGAACTCATTTGGCCTTCCAGGTACCAGTCCTACACACCTCTCTCTGCCTCTTTCAATCCTGAACAGATGGACAGATGTCCCAAGGAGCCAGTGTCTCTGACAGTGCAACGCTCCCTCAGTGCAGCACCGGGGTCTCAAACAACAGCAACAACAACTTGCATTTGTCTAGTACCTTTGACAGAAGTGAAATATCCCCAGGAGGGTTAACAACAACATTTGACACGGAGTTGATATTAGGACAGATGGCCAAAAGCTTCATCAAGGAGTTTTAGGGAACGTTATAAAAAGGAGAGAAAGAGAGAGAGGCAGGGAAGTTTAGGGATGGAGTTCTAAATCTTAGGGACTTGGCAGTGCTCGGCATGGCTGCCAGTGATGGAATGAATGCCATCGTTTAGGTTACAAGTTCAAATCCTCGTGTGGGACCCAAATCCACAATTTCCCAACTCGGTGGGGAAATTTTTTTTTTTTTCAAATATTTTATTGAGGATTTGTAAATTTTTCTCAGTTGGGAATTTTAATTGAAATCAGAAGCTTTTTTATTGCAGTCAAAACGGCAAAGAATACCGCAGGTCCACTTGACGGGGGAGACAATGGTCTTGTGGTAATGTCGCTGGGCTATTAATCCAGAGGATTTGTAGTAATCCTGGATTACTAGTTATCCAGGCTAATGTTCTGGGGAAACAGAAAATGCTGGATAATCTCAGCAGAACTGAAGAACGGGGATGGGCCGGGGCAACGGAGAGATTGGCAAGTGTGCCATGGTCAGAAGACAAAGGGGAGTGCTAGTTCCACCATTAAGGGATGAAGAGGGCTAATAGTGATCAGCAATTTCCAGCATCCGCAATATTTTGCTTTTATTAATGCTCTGGGGACATGGGTTCAAATTCCACCTCGACAGTCGGCGTGTTTTAAATTCAATGAATAAATCTGGAATTGAGAGCTCGCTGAAGTAACAGTGACCATGTGAGATACCCTCAATTACGACTCAGGAGAGAAGATTTTTTTTTCAAGATTGATAATTCAAAGGCTTTAATTACCAGAGAACCAGACAGCTGCCGAGAAGTGTGCTCACTGCACGCTGCCCACTGAACGTAACCTTATATACAGTTCCCTGGGGACGGAGGCGGAGTCCCCCAGGTTTCCAAACCTGATATTAAAGGGGCCTACGCATTAAAGGTACTTGTGTATACAGATATCATTCATCACACCATGAAACTATCATCAACTGTGAAAAAAACCCAACTGGTTCACTCACGACCTTTCGGGAAGTAAATCTGCCGTCCTTACCTGGTCTGGCCTATATGTGACTCCAGACCCACGGCAATGCAATTGGTTCTTAACTCACAAGTCACTCGGTTCGAGGGCAATTAGAGATGGCCAATACATACAGGCTTAGCCAGCCTCGCCCACATCCCGTGAAAGAATGTTTTTTAAAATAACTCTCACTTATCGTATTGCATAGAATCATAGAATGTACAGCTGCACCGGCCCTTGGAAAGAGCACCTGACCTAAGCCCACACCTCCACCCCATCCCGTAAGCCGACCCAATCTTTTTGGACACTAAGGGGCAATTTATCATGGCCAATCCACCTAACCTGCACATCTTTGGACTGTGGGAGGAAACCGGAGCACCCGGAGGAAACTCACGCAGACACGGGGAGAACGTGCAGACTCCGCACAGACAGTGACCCAAGCCGGGTATCGAACCGGAGATCCTGGAGCTGTGAAGCAACAGTGCTAACCACTGTGCTACCGTGCCCCCCTATTCGTGGGCGGGATTCTCCATCCCGCCGCACCCCTTTCCCGGCACGGCGCGCCCCCGCCGGCAGCGGGATTCTCCGTCCCAGCATCCGGCCAATGGGGTTTCCCATCGTGGGAGGCCCCACGGCGTCGGGAAATCCGCGGGCGTGAATGCGCCGCCGGCAAAGCGGAGGATCCCGCTGATGAAGAATCCAGTGCCATACCTTCACGGAGAGCACTGGTTGCTGGAGAATGATGGGCGCAGGTTGGTGTCGTAACGTCCCTATCTCGTCCCTCAGCCGGGCGTTCTCTGCCAGCAGAACGGACTCCACCTCTTTCCTCAGGCTGTCATCGGCAAATCCTAATCGAACACAAGCAACCTCAGGATTCGCCATTACACACAGTGCACACGGAATGCCATAACCAACATTAGCGTCCGTTTAGAATCATGGAATTTACAGTGCAGAAGGAGGCCATTCGGACCATCGAGTCTGCACTACACCCCTCGGAAAGAGCACCCTCCTTCAGCTCGCGCCTCCACTCTATCCCCGTAACCTGACCTAATTCTTTGGCCACTAAGGGGCAATTTATCGTGGCCAATCCACCTAACCTGCACGTCTTTGGACTGTGGGAGGAAACCGGAGCCCCCGGAGGAAACCCCCGCACACACGGGGAGAACGTGCAGACTCCGCACAGACAGTGACCCAAGCCGGTAATTGAACCCGGGTCCCTGGAGCCGTGAGGCAGCGGTGCTAACCACCGTGCCACGGTGCCGCCCCTTGTTTAGATTAAAAATCAACTCGCTTGCTTTGATTTGAATCTCAACGTACAAAACAAAAATTAATTTACGTCACGTTTCAAATGCAACCAAATACTGACAACATTTGGAAGTGACTGTGGACCATGTAAATATCCACAACGTAACGTTCAATCACTTGTTGCTATTAAGCTGTTGCCCCCTGGCTGGACAGTCTGGTACTTGTGGGGTGGGGGAGGCATAGTCCCAGGATACGGGGGTCATCAATTCAGCTCTTTGATGAGGAGGGCGTCATAGAGTTTTACAGCACGAAAAACGTCCCTTCGGCCTATCATGTCTCTGCTGGCCATCAAGCACCTATCTCTTCTAATCTCATTTTCCAGCACTTGGTCCATAGCCTTGTCTACTGTGGCATTTCGAGTGCTTGTCTAAATGATTCTTAAATGTTGCGAGGGTTCCCGCCTCCACCACCCTTTCAGGCAGCGAGTTCCAGATTCCCACCACCCCCTGGGTGAAAAAGCTTTTCCTCAAATCCCCTCTGAACCTCCTGCCCCTTACCGTAAATCTATGCCCCCTGGTTATTGGCCCCGCAACGAAGAGGAACGAAGTTCCTTCCAATCTACCCTATCCATGCCCCTCATAATTTTGAGGTTCCCCATCATCCTTTGCTGCTCTTAGGAAAACAACCCCAGCCTATCCAGCCTCCTCCTCTTGGCTGAAGTGCCCCAGCCCAGGCAGCATCCTGGGGAATCTCCTCTGCGCCCTCTCTCGTGCAATCACATCCTTCCTATAGTGAGTTGACCAGAACTGCGCACAGTACTCGAGCTGTGGCCCGACGAAATTCTTCAATCAGCAGCTGGTGACATTCCTAACCGCAGAATGTTCAGGAAATGAGCACATTCACGGCTGAGGTTGGCGGATTTTGGGGCACTGAGGGAATCACAGAATATGGCGCCAGGGCGAGAAAGTAGAGTTGAGGCAATCAGCCATAATCTCGTTGAACGATAAGCGCAGGCTCGAGGGGCCGAATGGCCTACACCTGCTCCTCTTTCTTAGTTCCTCTGTCAGCTGAACCTACCTGTACGGTTTTTAGATGCATTGGGCTTCTCTCTTGGTATCTCTTTCAACTTTTTGTCCAAAAGACTCTCCATTCTTTCTATCACCTGCATTAAAAAGGCAGTAAATAGATCGGTTAGATTTATGGATGGTGATTTATTCAGAATTTAACCAATCCTGCGAGAGCATGAAAATGACCTGCCTGTCAGAATATATCTCTAATACTGTGGAGTCAGGCAGAGTATTAGAATAAGAATGCTCTCAGTGCATTTTTCTAAGATTTGATAAGTTCCCCAATGGGCCACCGAGTTGAGAGACAAGGTCAATGTTTGAATGGAGCAAGACGTTTTGTGCCATCTTTTGGAAATAAAACATTAAAAAGTATCTGTAGTATTGAAATAGTATCAAAAGTAATTCATCGCAGATGTTCCAGTACAACAATGTGTAATAGAAACATGAATGTGCATTAAGTGACAAAGATGCTTCTCCTGATGATCGGGAGGTTCTAATGACCTACCCTGAGTTGCAATCGAGGAAAACCTTCTGTTGGCTTCGCCCGTTCTCGCCTGGCAGGTTTCGGATCTTGGTTTTAACAACCAGATGATTGTTTAGTGGCTACCAGAATCAAGAGCCTGTAGTTATCGGAAAGGACTGAAGGGACTCGGGTTCTAGGGTTCACAGTAGCACAGTGGTTAGCACCGATGCCTCACAGCTCCAGGGTCCCAGGTTCAATTCCAGCCTTGGGTCACTGCCTGTGCGGAGTATGCACGTTCTCCCCATGTCTGCGTGGGTTTCCTCCGGGTGCTCCGGTTTCCTCCCACAGTCCACAAATGTGCGGGTTAGAAGGACTGGGCGGCACGGTAGCACAGTGGTTAGCACTGTTGCTTCACAGCTCCAGGGACCCGGGTTCGATTCCCGGCTTGGATCACTGTGTGTGCGCGGAGTCTGCACGTCCTCCCCGTGTCTGCGTGGGTTTCCTCCGGGTGCTCCGGTTTCCTCCCACAGGTCCCGAAAGACGTGCTTGTTAGGTGAATTGGACATTCTGAATTCTCCCTCTGTGTACCCGAACAGGCGCCAGAGTGTGGCGACTAGGGGATTTTCACAGTAACTTCATTGCAGTGTTAAGGTAAGCCTACTTGTGACACTAATAAAGATTATTAATGTCCAAAACTTGCCTAGATTGCCCAAAGGTCAGGTGGAGTTATGGGATTACAGGAATAGGGTGGGGGAGTGGGCCGATGTAGGATGCTCTTTCAGAGGGTCGGTGTAGACTCGATGGGCCAAATGGCCTCCTTCTGCACTGTAGGGATTATCTCCAGAAAAGGGAATACTGAGGGGTTATCTAATAGAGGTCCTTAAAACTACTAAGGTGTTTGATGAGGTAGATGTAGAGACGATTGGTTTCACTGGTGCAGGAATCCAAAACTAGGGCTCAAAAATATAAGCGGTGAGATTTTCCAAAGCCTCCCGTTCACGGGATCTTCCAGTCCTGCCTGAGTTAACGGGGGATTTAAATGTATCAGCGCTGCAATGGGGCTAGAAGGTCGCGACAAAGATATTCACGAATAAATCCAATCAGGAATTCAGGAGAAACATCGGTGTCCAGAGCGAGAATAGAAAATGGAACATATTATTGTTCTTTCAGGTTCAAGGTGAGAGGGGGAAGGTTTAAGGGAGATGAGCTGGGTAAGTTTTTCACACAGAGAGTGGTGGGTGCCTGGAACGCGCTGCCAGAGGATGTGATGGAAGCAGGCACATTAGCAACATTTAAGAGGCATCTGGACGGGTACATGAATAGGGAAGAAATAGAGGGATATGGTCTGAGTAAGGATAGAAGGTTTTGTTTTCAGTTGGGGCATCATGATCGACACAGGCTCGGAGGGCCGAAGGGCCTGTTCCTTCACTGTACTGTTCTTTGATCTTCTTTATTATTTGTATTACCAAATGGAGTTGAGGTGAAAAGAATAGATACATTTAAGGGAAAGCAATATATAAATGCATGATTGAGAAAAGAAGTGAAGGATATGTTGATAGGGTGGGATGAAGGAGGGTGGGAGAGGTGGGTTACGTGGAGCATAAATACTGGTGCAAACCAATTGTGTCAAATGGCCTGTTTCTCTGTTGCAATTTCTAGGCAATTCCACAGGCGGGATTTTCCCACCCTTCCTGCTGGTGGGATCTTCCGGTCCCGCCAGAGGTGCCCCTCCCCCTGTGGGGGGGTCCCACGGTGACGGGACGGTTGAGCCATGCAAAACACCGTAGACATCAGTGGGCCTTCTCCATAGTCAGACAGCGTGGGGCTGGGAAAATCCCACCTTATGTATCTGATGCACAGTCGATCCCTTATCAATAATATTTGAATTAGGCAAGAGCTTTGACCTGAAAAATTGTGTTTCGACTTAAAAACACACAAGTGAGGTTCATTTCTCATTCAGAATTCCGAGTACGAAACAAGGTTAACATTAGAACTGGGCCGATAATCAACCCAGTCGTGTTTTAGAAACTGCCACAGCAACAGTATCACCTTCTCTTGTTGACGTATAGTGTCTTCCAGAATCTTGGATTTGTGCATTTTTTCCTGGTATTTTTGTAACACGGCTTGTTGCTGTTGATGGGCTTTCTGTAACCGTAGCAGCTCAGCCTCACGATCGTTCTTCTAAAACAGACAACAGAGACTTCAGTGACCTCAGATAGCAGCAATTTAGCCTTTAAAGTGACCTGACGTTCCTCTTACTTATAATTTACTCTGTTTTAACTTGCGTTTCTTTTCAATCCTTCGTCACTTTGAACAATATCCTTGTACCAATTTTGACTTTCCCATTTATAACCTTAAATGTTTCAACTGATCTGTTTGAAGCCTTCTTTTCTCGGTTGGAAAACAAACGCAACTTCCTTAAAACCTTCCTCATAAATTCCTGATTCATCTTTGTAGCCCACTCCTCGTGTCCTCAAGGACAATAATTACATGCCATCATTTGGTGATGACAACTGCACAGAATATCGAATCTAAGAAAGTACATCAAGACATTATTTGCTGGGGCAATTCCTTGATTGAGATTTTGCAGGTTAGCCCAGTCCCACATGGTTCTCCACATGCCAAATTCCATTTGAGCCAATTTTTTAAAACTGCAATGCCTAAGTCAGGAGTATGATGGAATACCCTGGCACTACCGATGCCACCTGGGCACTGTGGCACTGCCAGCCTGGCACGCTGGCAGTGCCAACTGGGCACCCTGGTAGTGCCACCTGGGTGCCACCCTGTCAGTGCCACCTGGGCACCCTGGCAATCCCACATGGCATCCTGGCAATGTCTCCTGGGTGCCACCTGGCAATGCCAGGGTGCCCAGATGGCACCGCCACTCTGACAGGGGCACTGCCAGGGTGCCAGCGCCAAGGTGCACGGGTGGCATTTTGTTCGTGCCAGGGATCAGACCTGGGCGTGCCCCCCCCCCCCTTATGAGGTGGGTGCAGGGGGCTGGAGGACTCCCTAATTAGTATGTTGGGGTGTTTCTGGAAGGGGGGGTCCGGACGCCGCTGGGGGGGTAAGGGCCGAGAGATCGGGCTGCCATTTCAATTTTAGAAAATATTTTTATTAGATTTTTAATATTTGGTACAAAATATACAGGGTAACAATCAAAACCACAAACCATTATCAACAGTCTCCATAAACCAATAACAACTACCCCCCGCTAACAGTGACCAGATCCTTGAAATGTAATATAAACAGACGGCATCTGTGACAGAACCCGTCAATCACTCCCTCCATTGTGAACTTGGTCTTCTGGTGATGGTAAAACTCTATTAAATCACCCAGCCCCACTGCGGCACTGGGCGGAGCCGCCCGTCTCCGACTCAGCAGGGTCCATCGCTGAGCCAACAGTGAGGCAAAAGCCAAAGCGTCCGCCATTATCGCCCCCGCCCTCCGGTCCGGCTGGTCTGACACCCCAAATATCGCGACACATGGGCAGGGCTCCAAATCCACATTTAAAATTGCCGATGTGGTGTGGAAACAAGGCCCCCCCCAAAAAAAACCACCAACTTGGGTCAGGACCAGAACATGTGCATATGGTTCACAGGCCGCCATTTTTAAATGGTTCCCCATCTCGTCATGCACTGGCGAGCTGAGCTTGTCAGGGCAGGGAATGAGTCGAAGTGTGACCTTGGCGGGGCTTTTCTCACTGAGGCCCGAGGGAAAAGCAGGGTCCCGCTTAACGACGGGGTCGTTCACGGCGCTACAAGCACCGGGAAACACCCCACTAAACACACCCAAATCCGGATTCTGTTTTTTCCATGAAATCGCTCCAAGACATCTGGCACAGCTCCCGAGAATAGATATAGAGGGCTGCATTCTTCCGCTCCACTTTCCGTAAGATCGCCACGGGTGAGACGCAGACAATGGGAAGTCCATTGACCTCGGGCAGGATTCTTCGGTCGCCGGGCGGGCGCGGCCGGAGAATCCCGCACAGAGAAAAATGAAGAGCCCGTTAAAACTGATACATTCAATGCATTGGACAGGGTTCCAGGAGTATGTTCATCTTTTTGGAATTACCCGGGAGCTTGGGCAGCCTATAGTATCCTGTTGCTTTCACCATGGCAACACCTCAGCCAATCAGAATCAACCTGCCAACCAATCAGAAAACTCTTTTCTCATGTAGTCTGATGGTTTGAAATTTGGCATTCTTGCATTTGTCCTGTTGTGTGAAAGATGAAAAGTCTCCTGTAGGTTTCCCCTCAAATCTAGGAGGAGCAAGGACACAGGTCATGTATCCCGTGGAGTCTGCACATTCCCCCACCGTGTCTGTGTGGGTTTCCTCCGGGCGCTCCGGTTTCCTCCCACAAATCTCGAAAGACGTGCTTGTTGGGTGAATTGGACATTCTGAACTCTCCCTCTGTGTACCCGAACAGGCGCCAGAGTGTGGCGACTAGGGGATTTTCACAGTAACTTCATTGCAGTGTTAAGGTAAGCCTACTTGTGACAATAATAAAGGGTATTATTATTATTATATCCGCTCATTCTGTTACACGCTGTGTAGATAAAGCTGCTGTCATAATATGCCTTTAAGTGATTTCAACACAAGAGGCGCTGATGCGATCATCAATTCACTCAAGGACTCATGTCGGAGTAAAACAGTGGTTTTAATTAACTATCAACTTTGCCTGCCTGCGACTGGTACATACTGAGGACAATCCCACAGGCCAGCTACTCTTATACTCCTTCAAAGGGGCGGAGCCATGGGCGGAGCCCGTACATGCTCCAACATCCTCCAACATCTCCCCCTGTGGGTGAAGCCATACAATGGCCCACAGATAAAACCCACAGGGTTAATAACATAGAACATAACTGGTGAATTAACTGTATTTACATTCACCACATTCACCCCCTGTAAAAAAATAAAGTCCGGCGGGGGTGATGGGCCACAAGTTCAGCCGGTCCGGCGCCCGGATCATACGCTGCAACCGCCGAAGCGCTGGTGTTGCAGCCGCTTCAGGTGGCTGGGGAAGTGGGTCCGGTGCAGCCCCAGGGGTGGACTCCGGAAGCGGCTCTTCCTGAGCTTCATTCCTGCGGACTGGTGTGCCGGGTGGAAGGGAGCGCGGGAGCCAAATGGGCGCGAGGGTGCTGGGCATGGGAGAAAGAGCGGGGTACAGCGCGGGGGTAACTGTGGACGTAGTGGTGGCGGAGCCTGCGGGCGCAAGGTCTCGGAGGGAGACGGTATCCTGTCGACCATCGGGGTGCTCAACATATGCGTAGTGCGGGTTTGAGTGCAGGAGCTGGACCCTCTCTACCAGGGGATCGGTCTTATGGGTCCGAACGTGTTTCCGGAGGAGAACCGGACCCGGTGTCATCAGCCAGGGTGGGAGCGAGGCCCCTGAGGTAGTCCCCCTAGGGAAAATAAACAAGCGGTCATGAGGAGTCTGGTTTGTGGCCGTGCAAAGGAGGGGCCTAATAGCATGAAGCGCATCGGGGAGGACTTCCTGGACCGTAGGGTCAGTCGGACGGTCTTCCAGACCGTCGCGTTCTCCCTCTCCACCTGTCCGTTTCCCCGGGGGTTGTAACTGGTAGTCCTGCTCGAGGCGATCCCTTTACTGAGCAGATACTGACGCAGTTCGTCGCTCATGAATGACGAGCCCCTGACGCTGTGGACGTAGTTGGGGAAACCAAACAGGGTGAAGACACTGTGCAGGGCTCTGATAACAGTGGGGGTGGTCATACCGGGGCACAGGATGGCAAACGGGAAACGGGAGAACTCATCTATAATATTGAGAAAGTAGGTATTGCGATTATTCGAGGGGAGGGGCCCTTTGAAATCGATAATGAGGCTTTCAAAGGGCCAGGACACCTTCACCAGGTGGGCCTTATCTGGTCGATAGAAGTGCGGTTTACACTCCGCACAGATTTGGCAGTCCCTGGTTACAGCTTTGACGTCGGTGGAATAGGGCAGGTTGCGGGCCTTGATATAATGGGTGAGCCGGGTGACCCCCAGGTGGCAGAGGTCTTCGTGGATAGCCCGCAGTCGGTCCTCTTGCGCACTGGCGCATGTGCCGCGGGACAGGGCGTCTGGGGACTCGTTGAGCTTCCCAGGACGATATATTATATCGTAATTCTAGGTGGAGAGTTCGATTCTCCACCTCAAGATCTTATCGTTCTTGATCTTGCCCCGCTGCGTATTGTCGAACATGAAGGCAACCGATCGTTGGTCGGTGACGAGGGTAAACCTCCTACCAGCGAGGTAGTGCCTCCAGTGCCGCACGGCTTCCACGATGGCTTGAGCCCCTTTTTCGACCGAGGAGTGTCGAAGTTCAGAGGCGGTGAGGGTGCGCGATAAAACCCAACCGGTCTGCCTGCTTGATTGAGAGTGGCGGCGAGAGCGACCTCTGAGGCGTCGCGCTCCACCTGAAAGGGGATGGACTCGCCCACCGCGTGCATCGCGGCTTTGGCGACGTCCGCTTTGATGCAGTTGAAGGCCTGGCGGGCCTTGGCTGCCAGAGGGAAAAGGGTGGCCTTAAATAGTGAGCAGGCTTTGTCCGCACACTGGGGGACCCACTGGGCGTAGTAGGAAAAAAATCCAAGGCACCTCTTGAGGGCCTTGGGACAGTGAGGGAGGGGGAGTTGTAGGAGGAGGTGCAGACGGTCAGGGTCGGGCCCCAGGACTCCGTTTTCCACGACGCAGCCGAGGATGGCTACCCTGGTGGTGCGGAAAACGCATTTCTCCTTATTATAGGTGAGATTCAAAGTTTTTGGGCGGTTTGGAGAAATCGGTGGAGGTTGGCGTCGTGGTCCTGCTGATCATGGCCGCCGATAGTGACGTTGTCCAAGTACGGAAACGTGGCCCGCAGCCCGTACTGGTCCACCATTCGGTCCATTGCTCGTTGGAACACTGAAACCCCGTTCGTGACGCCAAAAGGGACCTGGAGGAAATGAAAAAGGCGGCCGTCTGCCTCAAACGCCGTGTAGTGGCGGTCCTCCGGACGGATTGGGAGCTGGTGGTATGCAGACTTCAGATCCACCGTGGAGAACACGCGGTAGTGAGCGATCTGATTGACCATGTCTGCAATCCGGGGAAGGGGGTACGCATCAAAGTGCGTAAACCGGTTAATGGTCTGGCTGTAATCAACCACCATCCGGATCTTCTACCCGGTCTTGACGACCACCACCTGAGCTCTCCAAGGACTATTGCTGGCCCCTAAGACTCCTTCCCGCAAGAGACGCAGGACCTCAGACCTAATAAATATTCTGTCCTGCATGTTATATCGCCTGCTGCGAGTGGCTACTGGCTTGCAATCAGCGGTGAGATTAGCGAAGAGGGAAGGAGGGTCGACTTTCAGAGTGGCGAGGCTGCACACAGGGTGAGTGGGGGCAGGGGTCCGGCAAAGCTAAGCGTCAGGCTCGAGATTACATTGAAAATCGAGCCCTAAAAGGGGGGCGCAGAGGTCTGGGAGCACGAACAGCTGGAAATTAGTGTACTCAGCGCCCAGTACCGCTAAGGTTACCATAGTGCACCCTCGGATTTGTACCGAGTGCGACCCGGAGGCGAGGGAAATTGTTTGTTGCGCCGGGAATATCGGGAGCGAGCAGCAGCTTACCAGATCCGGGTGGATTAAACTCTCGGTGCTTAATTTAGCGTACCCAATTCATTTTTTCCAATTAAGGGGCAATTTAGAGTGGCCAATTCACCTCCCCGCTCATCTTTTGTGGGGGCGAAACCCACGCAAACACGGGGAGAATGTGCAAACTCCAGACGGACAGTGACCCAGAGCCGGGATCGAACCTGGGACCTCTGCGCCGTGAGGCAGCAGGGCGAACCCACTGCGCCGCCGTGCTACCCACTACAGAGCATCTATTAACATCCTTGCAGTATCCTCGAATTCCCCATCTTATGGGGGTCACTGTCACCACTTGGTCTGCGATGGTTGAGAAGGATTTGTCCATTCAGTGGAACAAGGGATGGGCAATAATTCTCAGTTTGTCAGCTTCACCTTCATCCAGAGAACACATTTTTAAAAAAGAGTTCTTCGCTATTCAACATATATACCTACTGGTTTTCAGAAGCAAAACCTGGGGCTGGATTTTGCCATGGGTTTCAGGACTGCAACATTGGGATCAAGTGGGGGACCCGAGCCCACACGCTGACATCGAGAGTAACGGCTCCCTAATTGGCCGGAACCACGATCACCGTCCTATTAAGGATAGCGGGCAGGTTCTTGGTGACACCCAACCAGAGGGCCAGCTGCTCTCTGGCGCCTCGACAGTTCCAATGGAAATGGGACAGTTTGGGGGTTGTCAGGGGTCCCCAATGTACAGACACCATCAGAGCCTAGATACAAATGGAATGCAGGGGGGCTGAAGCTGTGAGGTCCCTCGGAGTGGCAGGGAAATTGGGTAAATCGCGGGGGCTGCACATGTGGTATTTCCAGCCTGTAGTCCGCACAGCGGGTGCATGGAGCTTCCAATGCCCCCTGAAGCTTACCCCATTTGAGCGGGCAGTCCACCGATAATAGTTATGGTTACCGTTGCTGAGAATAGCCTTGTGTTCCAGGCTTATTCATTGAATTCAAATTTCTCCAGCTGCTGTGGTGGGATTCGAAGCCATGCCACCGGACCATGCTACCGGGGGGGGGGGGGGGGGGGGGGGGGGGGGGGCACGGTAGCGCAGTGGTTAGCATTGTTGCTTCGCAGCTCCAGGGTCCCAGGTTCGATTCCCGACTTGGGTCCCTGTCTGTGCGGAGTCTGCACATCCTCCCCGTGTGTGCGTGGGTTTCCTCCGGGTGCTCCGGTTTCCTCCCACAGTCCAAAGATGTGCAGGTTAGGTGGATTGGCCTTGCTAGATTGCCCTTAGAGTCCAAAACGTTTGGCTGGGGTTACGGGGATCGGGTGGAGGCGGGGTTTAGGTAGGGAGCTCTTTCCAAGGGCCGGTGCAGACTCGATGGCCCGAATGGCTTCCTTCTGCACTGTAAATTCTATGATTCTACTATTAGCTCGGGCCTTCGGATTACTAGTCCAGTAACACTATCATTGCACCAACATCTCCCAATTTCGGCCCCCGTTATGAGACTTAAGCACAAAGCCCAGGCTAATGCCCCAGTGCGGTACTGAGAGAGTGCTGCACTGTCAGAGGAGCTGTGTTTCAGGTGAGACATTAAATCAATGTCTCACCCTAATGCCCTCTCAGATGGACGTAAGAAAACCCCCACGGTCACTATTCAATAAAGAACAGGGGGGGGCGGGGGGGGTTGGCCAACATTTATCTCTCAAGCAAAAGCTAAACAAAAAAACTTGCAACAGTGACGATCATTGTTTCAACTCACCCGAATCAACTCATTCTGAAGCTGCTGCACTTTGTCTTTGCAGCTTAGGACCTCCGCAGTCTCGGTGGTCAGTTTCTGTCTTAATAAAACTGGAGGCCAAAATGAGCAAAGTCACAAGTGAAAGAAAGTTAACAAATCAGTTCCACCCCGGTTTACATGATCCAGTATTCGACAGGAGTCAGGATGAGAGGCTTTACTAGTCGAGCAAGAGTGAGAGTGCTCTTTCGAAGAGCCTCCACGAGTGCGACAGGGTGAACTGGTCTCCTTGCGGTCACTGGCAGAGGGTGGAATATGGGACCAGCGGCTGCGGCGTTTGTTACCAACACCTTGCCAGCACAGTTCTCTCTCCGGGCTGGGTTTAGAAGCACGGAGGGGAGCCAATGGTCAGGAAACCAGGAAGCATGGATTTCTTTGACCGCCTCTGGGGTTCCTGACCGTGCTCTTCCCTCCGGGTGACCCGGTTTCCTCCCACAGTCCAAAGGCGTGCAGGTTAGGTGGATTGGCCATTCTAAATTGCCCTTAATGTCCAAAGGTTAGGTGGGGTTACGGGATTAGGGTGGGGCCGTCGCGGGCTGTATACACCGCAGCCCCGCGCCGAAATCACGTTTGGGACGGGGGCCGAGAATCGACATTTACCCCAAATCGGGCCCGGCGCCGCTCCCCCGATTGTCCGGTCCCCGGAGAATTGCTCACGCGCGAATTACACGTCGCGCGGCTCAGGGGCCATTGCCAGAGGCCCTCCCAGCGATACTCCGGTCCTAACCGGCCGAATTCCCGATGGCATGGTTCTAACCACGTCTGGCCGGTCGGGACTCAGTCCGCGGCCGCCCTGGTTGGGGGGGGGGGGGGGTGATCCAGCACCGGGTGGTTGGGGTGGGGCCTTATGGGTGGCCGGAGCAGGTCAGATGGAGCGGCACGGGGCAGATTTTGGTGGGACCTTGTTTGTTGGTCCGGGTCAGAGTCCGCCACTGCGTTCGGCGCAGCCATTGGGGGCCGCAGTCGCGCGCAGGCGCGGACTCGGAACCGGAGGTGCGGGGGCCCATATCCGCAGCTAAAGCTGTGTGAAGCACACCAGGTCTCTGCCAGCCCCCTGCAGGTAAGTGAATTGCTCTTTATTTTTGTCAGGCAAGTCTGGAGTGAAACGCCAGCATTTTTATCACTGGCGCGGGGATATAGCCCCATTTTGGGAGAATCTAGCCCCCCATTTCAGAGGGTCGGTGCAGGTTCGATGGGCCGAATGGCCCCCTTCAGCACTGTTGGGCTTCTAAGTTTTCCTCCTTGTCTACGTTCTAAGTTACACCAAGATAGATCTGGGACAAGATCACTTGCTTTCCATCAAGGTTTTACACACAATGGCAGGGTAAGTACTTGAAGCCACACCTATTCTGTCCGCTATTTCTGCCTGTGTCATTACATCGATATCAGTGTTGTCCAGCAGCGTGCGGCCCAGGTCCTGGTGTGAACTCAGCTCGCTCCGTAATTTGCTGTTTTCCACCTCCAGTCTTGCGATGTCTTTCCTCAATTTGATGATGTCTTCAGCCATCTTCTGCATGGCGGCCCGGTAGTTATCGAGCTCCTGCCGACACACACACACACAAAAGAGTGCAAAATTGGGACCATTTCGATTTCCTGAAATCCTGCCGTGCAATTCTCGCAACCGGAGAGTTGACGCCTCTCACGGAAACTAAAGAGGACTGGATTCGCCTGGATCTCTTTTCAATTTGTTCTGGGGATGCTGGCATCACTGGTCATCCCAACGTTTGTTGCCCACCCCTAATTGCCCCTTCAGAAGGTGGAGCTGAGCCGCCTTCTTGAGCCGCTGCAGTCACGTGGCGTAGGCACACCCACCGTGTTGTTGGGGAGGGAATTCCAGGATTTTGACCCAGCGACAGTGAAGGAACGGCCGATATATTTCCAAGTCAAGATGGTGAGTGGCTCGGAAGGGAACCTGCGGGCGGTGCCCTTGGGAATATCATACAAATGTTATTAGCACAGGGGCTAAATCGCTGGCTTTGAAAGCAGACCAAGGCAGGCCAGCAGCACGGTTCAATTCCCGTACCAGCCTCCCCGAACAGGCGCCGGAATGTGGCAACTAGGGGCTTTTCACAGTAACTTCATTTGAAGCCGACTTGTGACAATAAGCGGTTTTCATTTCATTTCTTTTCATTTTGTTCAAATTGGACATTGTACGCCAAAAGGGAAAACATTCAGAGCCATGGGAAAAGAATGAGGAAATGGAACTTAGCAGAATGCTCTTTGAAAGAGCCAGCAGAGTTTTGATCGGCTGAATATCCTCTTTCTGGCTGTATTATTTTATTTGTTACAGTATATTGTAATTCATGCCATTTTTACCACATAGACATGAGAAGCAAACTCGGTTGCCTTTTAGTTTTTTTGGTGCCATGTCATAATAACCCATGTTGGAAACAGTTGCAATGATTAACCCTTCACAAGGGTGACACAGTGGTTAGCACGGCAGCCTCACAGCGCCAGGCGCCCGGGTTCAGTTCCCCCCTCGTGTCTGCGTGGGTTTCCTCCGGGTGCTCCGGTTTCCTCCCACACTCCAAAGATGTGCAGGTTAGGTGGGTTAGCCATGATAAATTGCCCCCTTGTGTCCAAAAGGTTAGGTGGGGTTCTGGGTTCAGGGTGGAAGTGTGGGCTTAAGTCGGGTGCTCTTTCCAAGAGCTGGTGCAGACTTGATGGGCCGAATGGCCTCCTTCTGCACTGTAGGAATTTTAGTGTTCTAGGCGAACGGCAGATAAGAAAGTTAATTGAAAATGATGGGATTTGCTGTAAAACAATGATTGGCTGCCTCCTCCACTCCCCCCCCCCCCCCCCACACACACACACACACAGGTGGACTATCACAGGAGACACCTGCAGTGAGAATGCCACAACCATTATTTTTTACAGTCATCAAATGTTAACAACAGGATGCCGCATGCACTCAGTGTCGTCCCTCTGATTACCTGGCAGCGGGAGCACCAGTCTCGGAACCAAAGGAAATCAATTCACATATTTCACTGTAAACATTATACGAAAAAAACACTTACCGTCAAAGAAAGAAAAATAAGACTTGAATTTATATGTTGCCTTTTATGACCTCAAGAAGTTCCATAAGAGAAAAGAGACGGCATTTTTCAGAGGCTGGGAATTCTGCGGCGAGCAACTCACCTCCTGACCCGCCCCCAAAGCCTATCCACCATCTACAAGGCACAAATCAGGACTGTGATGGAATACTCTCCACTTGCCTGGGTTGAGTGCAGCTCCAACAATGCTCAAGAAGCTCAACACCAGGGCAGCACGGTGGCGCAGTGGGTTAGCACTGCTGCCTCACGCCACCGCGGGTCCCAGGTTCGATCCCGGCCCTGGGTCACTGTCCGTGTGGTGTTTGCACATTCTCCCCGTGTTTGCGTGGGTTTCGTCCCCACAACCCAAAGATGTGCCAGCTAGGTGGATTGGCCACGCTAAATTGCCCCTTAATTAGAAAAAATGAATTGGGTACTCTAAATTTATAACATAAAATAAAAAACCAAGAAGCTCAACACCATCCAGGACAAAGCAGCCCCACTTGATAGGCACCCCTTCCACAAACCTTCACTCCCTCCACCACCGGACACACGGTGGCAGCCGTGTGTACCATTTTATCATAGAATTTACAGTGCAGAAGGAGGCCATTCGGCCCATCGAGTCTGCACCAGCTCTTGGAAAGAGCAGTCGACCCAAGGTCAACAACTCCACCCTATCCCCATAACCCAGTAGCCCCACCCAACACTAAGGGCAATTTTGGACACTAAGGGCAATTTAGCATGGCCAATCCACCCAACCTGCACATCTTTGGACTGTGGGAGGAAACCGGAGCACCCGGAGGAAACCCACGCACACACTGGGAGGATGTGCAGACTCCGCACAGACAGTGACCCAAGCCGGAATCGAATCTGGGACTCTGGAGCTGTGAAGCAATTGTGCTATCCACAATGCTACCGTGCACAATGCTACCACATTGCTACAAGATACACTGCAGTAATTATTCCCCAAGGCTCCTCAGACAGCACCTTCCAAACCCACGACCACTACCATCTAGAAGGACAAGAGCAGCAGATACCTGGGAACCCCACCACCTGGAGGTTCTCCTCCAAGACACCAACCACCCTGACTTGGAAATATATCGCTGATCCTTCACTGTCGCTGGGGCAAAATCCTGGAACGCCCTCCCTAACAGCACAGTGGGTGTACCTACACCGCATGGACCGCAAGTGTTCAAGAAGGCAGCTCAGCACCACCTTATCAAGAGCAATTACAATAGGTAATAAATGCTGGCCTGGCCAGCGATACCCACTTCCCATGAATGAATAAAAGTGAAATACTTTAATATTTTACAAACTGAATTTATCATTGTTATTGGGCCTTTTGATTTTAATCTGAATCGAAGGAATCGGAGAAGTTACTGAGACAAATATGTGACTTGCTCACCAGGAAGCGATACAAAATGTTCTGACGGATATTTGAGGTTTAACTGGAAATTCTGTCGCCGCCAATTGCCAGGTAGGATTGTAGTACAGAAGAACTCGACCTGCATTGTCCAGCACGGTAGCGCAGTGGTTAGCACTGTTGCTTCACAGCGCCAGGGTCCCAGGTTCGATTCCCGTCGCTACAAATATCCACCTATAGTGCCCTGTACAGGAAATCCCAAATCAACTTATAGCCACTGAAGAACGTTTCAATTATGGTCACTCTTTTAATGTAGCAAACATGGCAGCCAATTGATGCACAGGAAGCTCCCACTGACAGCAATATGATAGTGACACTGTAATGTTCGTGGTTGAGGGATAAATGTCGGCTGTGACACTTTAAAAAAAAATTTGGAGTACCCAATTTATTTATTTTTTCGAATTAAGGGGCAATTTAGCGTGGCCAATCCACCTAACCTGCATATCTTTTAGGCTGTGGGGGCGAAAGCCACGCAAACACAAGGAGAATGTGCAAACTCCACAAGCACAGTGACCCAGAGCCGATCGAACCTGGGACCTCGGCGCCGTGAGGCAGCAGTGCTAACCCACTGCGCCACCGTGCTGCCCGTCGGCTGGGACACTTGATTTAACTTTGCCACTATTGATCAAGTGTTGCCATGAGACCTATTGACGTCCACCTTTGTTTTGTGCCTCACCTGGAAGCGGGAACCTCCAGCAGTTCGAACCCTGCTCCCCAAAGTGAAAGGCCAGTGTGTAAACCACTATCCTTAAAGCATTGTGACAGTAACACAAGCAAACGGCAACATAGTAACGCCAACGAGTACAAGACAGCTTTCTTCAGCTGTGAAACAGAGGAAGAGATAAACAATCGCATTCATGTCCTTGGCACATTTAATGTATTTGCAACATGTGACATTGAGCTGTATGATTGAATGATGCTCTCAGCATTTATTGTGCCAAGATGTTAATCACATTGTTGCAATTAAACAGGTTCTTAACCAGGATAATAATCCGAATGTATGTTATTGGCAATCAAGTATCTGTGTCCCTAGTATTGCGATGTTATGCTGCCTAATGTTGTTGTCTGATCCATGTTAATTGAATTAATAGAGAAAAACCTTTCCCTTGTTGTTTCACACCATGATCATTGACCAGACCTATTTGTTAAACCTCCACCCCAGGTACTTTTTTGTCCATTAGCTTCTCGCAGTCCTGCTCTATGTTGTAGATATCTCAGAGCAATGCAGAGCTGACCCTAGTTTCTCAGAGGGCAACATTTTTATTTCCTCCTCCCCCCCCCCAGGAACCATGTTGGCAACCGTGGGCTTCCCTTGTAGTGGCCCACGGTTACACTTGGCAAAATATTGCAGTGGTTTTCCGCTGCCTTCTGGGAGTATGGCTGATCATGAAACTCCTGCACTTACCGCCTGCCATCAGGCGTATATATTGGAAGGATTTACCCAGGCTGTTTGACTATGTTATGAACACACCTTCTGTGGCCATCAAGTCCTGAAGTGATATTTAAACCAGAGCTTCTGCTCCAGAGGTAGGGACACTACCACTGCCCCACTAGACCTCCCACAGCAGCTGTTTTTTAACAAGAGCTGAAAGATGCAAAATGTCTGCACCCATTCTTAAAGCTCAGCTTCTAGGTGCTTCTGTATTGACTGCTTACTTTGCACCGAGTCCACACCCAGGCTGAAGCAATCAAGCACCGTGAGCATAGCTCAGTTGCCAGACTTACATAATCAAACGCAGATCAATTAAACCATTGAACACTACACATCTCACCCAGAAAGCACTGCCTCTGGCTCCAATACTTTCAGCTCCGGGAACTGTACCGATTGTCCCAGCAGTCCCTCGCTGCTCTCCCCTGATTTTCAGGTGGTCACAGCTCCAATCCTTCTCTTCTACCAAGTTTCACTCTATCCTACCCGCAGCTCAAGAACAGTGGTGACACAGGTTCTATTGTCACCCACCATCGGGTCCATGTTGTCATGTCTCGCTGCCCTTTATATTAGGCACTTTAACCAGAAGCAGGCTAGTGCCGGTCTGAGGATCGATAGAAAAGACAATAACCCAGACCGATCAATTCAGTCAAGCTGATAGTATCGGCTGTGTCTCGGGGGGGCAGCACTCTCGGAGTCAGAAGGTCAAGGGTTCACCTCCGGAAACCGGAGTACAAATCTCGGCTAACAGTTCCAGCGTAGTGCTGAGGGAGTACAGCACTGTCTGATGTAATTCAGATGTGAGGTTAAATCGATGCCACGTCTATCCTCACCGATGGATGTAAAAGCGTCCATTACAATATGTCAGAGAAGAGCTGGGGACTTCCCCTTGACATCCTGGTAAATATTTTACCCCAACCAGCTGAAAGAGAGCATAATGATCACGTTGTTGGTTGTGGGAGCTTGCTCTGCACAAACTGCCTGCCGTGTTTCCTCCAATGTAATAGCGCTTACAGTTCAAAACATTTTGATCGTTGCTTTTAGGAACATCCTGTGGTTGTGAAAGGTGCTACAGAAATGCAATTTGTTCTTTCTAAAAGAGAGACATGTTTGTTTGTGAGAAACACAATACTGGACTAACTGCCGGAAGCCTCAAGGGCTTCACTGTGTTAGATACAGCACACTACTGCATGAATGAAAAATGAATGAATGAAAATCGCTTATTGTCACAATTAGGCTTCAAATGAAGTCACTGTGAAAAGCCCCTAGTCGCCACATTCCGGCGCCTGTTCGGGGAGGCTGGTACGGGAATTGAACCGTGCTGCTGGCCTGCCTTGGTCTGCTTTCAAAGCCAGCGATTTAGCCCAGTGCTAAACAGCCCCTACAGCATACAGCATTGTGTCAAGTGATCAACAACAGTAATAGTAAAGAGTAAGATTAGTCACAATTTGCCCAATGCTGCTGCACTACTAGAGGTCAGGGTGGCACAGTGGGCAGCACTGCTGCCTCACAGCGTCAGAAACTCAGGCTTGATTCCGACCTTGGGTGATTGTGTGGAGTCTGCACGTTCTCCCCGTGTGTGTGTGGGTTTCCTCCGGGTGCTCCGCTTTCCTCCCACAGTCCAAAGATGTGCAGGTTAGGAGAAGTGGCCACCCTAAATTGCCCTTAGTGACCAAGGTTGGTTGGGGTTACTGGGGTACGGGGATAGGGCAGGGGAGTGCGGCCCAGGTCGGGTGCTCTTTCGCAGGTTGGGTGGAGACTCGATGGGCTGAATGGCCTCCTTCTGCACTGTTAGAATTCTATGAGGTTTAGCTTTCTAACACTGGAGAGGCAACTGAGCCCCTATCTGCCCTCGCAAGTGGATGGAACATTCCCCTTGGCATTATTCCAGAGAAATTAACAGATGAGGGAGACTCAGATTATCTGGAGGTTATTTTATTGCTGTTTGTTGCTATATGCAAATTGGTTGACATCTTTCCTGCATTTCAACAGTGACTGCGTCCATTGGCTGCAGAGTACGTTGGGACATCCCGAGGTTGTGTAAGGTGCTAGAGAAATGCAAACCTTCTCTCCCAGAGAGGGTGGGCAGGATTTCCCCCTCCCACCCCGCACGTCTATTTTTCAGCAGCGGGGGCAGCTCTCCGTTGGCAGTCGACGCGATCTACCAGTCCCGCCGATGGATGTCTGCGGGTTTGCGAGGCCCACAGCCTCCGCCGTCGGGGAACGCGCTGTGGGGTGGGGGATGGGCAGCTGGTGGTCACCATCGGCCAGACTGGAAGTTCCCATCGGCGGGAAGGGCTGGAAACATTTGGCCTTCGTCAATGAGCAGTTGTTTTTAAGGGGCGGCTTAAAAGGTAAATGGAGGTGCAAAGGAAGGACATTCCGGAGAGTAGGAATTGCAGAGAGTGGTCCTGAAGGTACGGCCACCAATGGAACGAATTGAAAGGGGGCGCACAAGAGGTAAAAGGGAAATACGAGGAGTAGAGAGAGGGATGTATTGGACTGAGGGGGCTACTGAGCAAAGTAGCCCACGGAAGGAATTAAAATACAAAGTGTTGGTCGACAAAAAGGATAGCATTTTAAAATTACATTCTGCCGCTGATTTAGGGGCTGGTTTAGCACAGGGCTAAATCGCTGGCTTTGAAAGCAAGCAGACCAAGGCAGGCCAGCAGCACGGTTCAATTCCCGTACCAGCCTCCCCGAACAGGCGCCGGAATGTGGCGACTAGGGGCTTTTCACAGCAACTTCATTTGAAGCCTACTTGTGACAATAAGCGAGTTTCATTTCATTTCATTTTTCAATGTAACCATCGGCCGCAACAAACTGAAACCATCAAAAGACCACAGTCCCTCTTGTGGCTACTGACGACCGGGAGAGGATTGAGATGCATACGAGAAACCCGAAGGCATTGAATGGCGATTAAACGAACGGTCGCATGGAACCTTTGTGGGATACATTTGTTTTTAATGTTGACCTTGGTGAGATCTCGATTCATCCGTCACCACCCTGCCCCCTCCGCCACTACCCCCCACCCCCTTCCCCCCCTTCAAAACACCCAGCATCACAAATCTGAGACAAGGATTTAAATCACAAGGTCCGCGAGCTTATCTGGAGGAGTTGGAAAAATGGTGAAAGGTTCTCCTTTTTAAAAAAATAAAAAATTCTAAAGCTCAAGGGCAAGGTCAGACTTTCCATTTGCGACAGGAGATTAGGTTTTTTTTGCAATCAAGAATTCTAATTGTTACAACAAAGGCTGGGTTCCCTCCTGAAACTGTGCAGCAGTGTTGGCTAAACATGTAAAGGAAAGTTTTCACTATGAATGATTTTACCAGGTGTTATTTGGACTATGTGCATTGTTTTTACGAGCTTGGAGAAAGGACACAGACCTTGTTACCTTTTCTTCCAAATGTCTACTGTAAGGGCCACGAAGATTACACACCGAGTTTGTTGAAACAAAAAACTCATTTTATTTTACAACTACTTTGAAGATCCCTACTGGGTTTTCGACGATCAGTGCCTTACTGGTCACCTCTATTTATACATAGCATTATTTTATTTTTTTAAATTTAGAGTACCCAATTTTTTTTTTTTCCCGAATTAAGGAGCAATTTAGCGTAGCCAATCCACCTAACCTGCACATCTTTGGGTTGTGGGGGCGAAATGCCTGCAGCCACGGGGAGAACGTGCAAACTCCACACGGACAGTGACCCAGGGCCGGGATTTGAACCCGGGTCCTCAGCGCCGTGAGGCAGCAGTGCTAGCCACTGCACCACCGTGCTGCCCTATAGCAAGCATTGTTGAAGGTTCCTCGCCCTCTTATCAGGGGAGCTCGTATTCTGCAAAATCCACAGAGAGTTCATCGTCCCTGCCCAGTAAGACCCTTGCGGTTTATAACATCTCTCTTGAAGGCTTTTGCGTTTTGGTGTAATATTGGGACTGGAGCTAGAGTTGTTTCGATGTGCTGAAAAGTCGCTGATGAACTGGTCGTTTGTATTGAAACCTAAGGTTCTGAGGGGGCTTGACGGGGTAGATGCGGAGAGATTTCAGCCTCTCATGGTGGAAATCGACAACGAGCGGACGCAGATTAACAATAAAGGGCCTCCCATTTATGACGGAGCGGAGGAGGAATTTCTCCTCAGAGGGTCTTTAGTCTGTGGAATTCTATCGCCCCGAGAACAGTGAGGGGGGAGGGGGGGGGGGCTTTGGGTCACTGAACATATTCCAACGTCCGCTCTACATCCACCCCGTCAACCCCCCTTTAGCACCTTGGCCGTCAGGTTCCCCCCCCCCCCCCCCCCGACAGTGACTCTGCTTCGAAAAAGTGCTTCATTGGCTGTGGAACTTTGGGACTTCCTGTCGGCGTGAAAGATGCTATACAAATGCAAGTGTTTGTTGTTTCCGTTCCTCGGTGTGAGTGCGTCTTGGACGCTGATAGTACTGGGCACAGGCGCGATGCCCCTTAATGGGGAGTGGCTGTTTGGAGGAGATACTGCAGAGCCAGGTTGTACCTGGGAATGTACCTCGAGCGGGGCGGCCAGGGGGGGGGGGGGGGGGCCTGTTCTTAGTAATGATCAGCTACTTGCGGTTTACTTCATTAAAGAGGAAAGATAAATGCGCTTGGACCCAACAGCTACCATTGGGAATGTGAAGGACTTCCTAATCTTAGCACTTCAAGGTCTGTTAGGAAAAACTGTCAAAAAGTATACGACTCATTTTGAAAGCAGCCTTGGGGAAGGATAGGCTGGACCTCACAGATAAAGAGACCTTCATGAAACAGCTGGAC
Organism: Scyliorhinus torazame; assembly: GCF_047496885.1. Classification (NCBI taxonomy): domain Eukaryota; kingdom Metazoa; phylum Chordata; class Chondrichthyes; order Carcharhiniformes; family Scyliorhinidae; genus Scyliorhinus; species Scyliorhinus torazame. Next base: position 11,340,976 of record NC_092736.1, on the reverse strand, counting down.
TAAGCAATATTCAGGAGTGAATTCTCTATCTGCTCATTCTCACCCCATCAATTCTCCGCTGATGCTGTAAAAGCCTGGAAATTACACTTTGTACTGTGACTGTACGAGCACTCGGACTGTATGTAATAAATCCCTATGTCCAACTGTTTTGAAACAACTCTGTTAAAATAGCACGCAGAAAGAGATCAAAGCGGGAGGACCAGCAGTGGCATTGTTATGTGCAGAATTGGTGTGTTTTTCTCTCTGCTGCTGGGCTGGAGTGGTCTTATACTCTGGCCCTTTAAGGGCTCAAGAGCTAACTACTGTAACCAGACAGATCCTAATGTCCATCAGAGGCTATTTGCTTATGTGCAGGACCTGAGGTTGACTAGAGGATGTGTCTCCTCTTTGTGCTTGATGGGATTAGGAAAGACGTGCACCAGAATTTTCAGGATGGTGAGGGCTCAGGCCCTGCCATCTGAAGAGACAGAGGGCAACACATCCTGCCACCTCCAGCAGGCTCAATGCCATTCCAATGAGCGCTGATTGGCACGAGGCTGGACCAACACCGGGAGACAGCCCCACCAATCAGAATGGCCAGCAGCTCTCCAGTCATTCCACGTACAGCGCTGCAGTGGCCAGAAGAGGAACAGCAGGGATTTGCGGGGAATCAGAAAAAAAGTAAGCGGCAAGGATTGAGGAGAGGACAAAGAGGGGGTAGGGAAGGCCCGGAGGTTTGCAAGGGGGAGATTGTGGTCTTGGGGATAGCTCGGGGGGGAGGGGGGGCGGAGGTCAACGGGCCCGAAAGGGAACGTGTTTGAGTCAGAAGGGGGCTTCTGACACAGGTAATAATAATCCTTATTATTGTTACATTAACACTGCAATGAAGTTACTGTGAAAATCCCCTAGTCGCCACATTCCAGCGCCTGTTCGGGTTCACAGAGGGAGAATTCAGAATGTCCAATTCACCTAACAAGCACGTCTTTTGGGACTTGTGGACAAGTGACCCAAGCGAGAATCGAACCGGGGACCCTGGCGCTGTGAAGCAATCACAAGGTGCCAACCACCCCGTCAACTTTCCACCCAAGGTCGAACATTGTTCAATTTCAGCTCTCCCCCGGCCACCCGATCTGTCCGCCAGTCTAAAATTTTGGAGCTGGAAGCTGGGCGGGAAAAGGCCATTTAGTGGCGGCTTAAGGGCCTTAAAAATGAGGCTTCAACTGTCTGAGGCCCTGTCCACCCCGGGGTAAAATCAGAACCAGGGTTGGGGTGGGCTGGGCACCCATGCAATTTCACAGCTGCCGCCCTAGAGATTGACTAGGTTGGGATTCTTCTCGCTGGAGTTCAGAAGAATGAGGGGGGGAAAATCTCATAGAGACTTATAAAATTCTAACAGGACTAGACAGGGTAGATGCAGAGAAGATGCTACCAATGATGGGTGTGTCCAGATCCAGGGACCACAGTCGGACGATTCACGGGCAAATGGGATCAAAGGCTATGGGGAGAAAGCAGGATGAGGCTATTGAGTTGGATGATCAGCCATGATCGTGATGAATGGCAGAGCAGGCTCGAAGGGCCGAATGGCCCCCTCCTGCTCCTCTCTTTTATTACAAAATTATGAGGGGCATAGACAGAGTGGATAGTCAGAGGCTATTCCCCAGGGTAGAGGGGTCAATTACTAGGGGGCATAGGTTTAAGGTGCGAGGGGCAAGGTTTAGAGGAGATGTACGAGGCAAGTTTTTTTTACACAGAGGGTAGTGGGTGCCTGGAACTCGCTGCCGGGGGAGGTGGTGGAAGCAGGGACGATAGTGACGTTTAAGGGGCATCTTGACAAATACATGAATAGGATGGGAATAGAGGGATACGGACCCAGGAAGTGTAGAAGATTGTAGTTTAGTCGGGCAGCATGGTCGGCACGGGCTTGGAGGGCCTGTTCCTGTGCTGTACATTTCTTTGTTCTTTGTATCTAGGTCTGCGTGTTGACCACATTGCTGTTGGTCTGGAGTCTCATATAGGCCAGGTCAGAATGGCACATTAGTGAACTAGGTGGCTTTTGACAATGGTCAATGGCAGTTGTTCACTATTACACGCAGTTGTTCACTATTACACGCAGTTGTTCACTATTACTCAGGTGAGCGAGCTTTCAATTCTAAATGTATTAATGGATTTCCAACTCGGCCAGCTGCCAATGGTGGGATTTGAACCCATGTCCCGAGGCCTCTGGATTACTAGCCCAGTGACTTTACCACTAGGCCACAGTCTGTCAGTTATAGTTTGGATTTATTACACCAGGCGGCCAATGTAGTAAGCTCCCTAGTAAATCTTGATCAACGTTAATTTGTTTGTGAGAGCAAGAGGAAGAGTCATCCACATTCCGGCATCTGTTCAGGGAGGCTGGTACGGGAATTGAACCTGCGCTGCTGGCATTGTTCTCCACCATTGTTCTCCATCATTGTTCTCCATCACAAGCCAGCTGTTTAGTCCAATTGGCCAAAGACACAGGTTTCGGTTCATAGGAGCCAGTTCAGCGGCATGGTGGTTAGCACTGCTCCCCGCAGCGCCGGGGAGCCGGGTTCAATAACCGGCCTTGGGTCGCTCTCCGCGCAGAGTCTGCACGTTCTCCCAGTGTCCACGCGGGTCACCTCTGGGTGTTCCGGTTTCCTCCCACAGTCCAAAGATGTGCAGGGTTTGGTGGGGTTACGGGAATAGGGGGGCTCTCTTTCCGAGGGTCGCTGCAGACCCGATGGGCTGAGTGGCCTGATCCTACACTGTGGGGGTTCTACGAGGTTCAGTGCAAGATCAATTGCGAGAAGTGAGCTGGGAGCAAGGAGTTGGATGACAAAGCTCTGTGCACAAATTGTAACACCCCAAATTAATGGCCAGAGAGAAGGCAGCTGCAGCTTCCTTTGACTTGCACTGACTTTTGCAACAGTTGCCCCAATGAACCAAAAGTAACTTCTTTGCCAAGAGACCCCGCTCTTCAAATAAACGCTCTAATCCTCTGGCGGAAACTACCGTCAAGTCACATACTTCGGGTATTGGTAATGGTACCTGTACCGCAGCCTGCCTTTTAATCAGAATGAGACAGTTGTCATTCTTAAAAGATGGAATGACACATGTCAGATGGCGCAGTGGCACTCGTACCTCTGAGGTGCCAGGTTCAAGTTCCACTCCAGAGATTTAGGATGAAGATCAAAGCTGCCATTCCAGTGTAGTACTGAAGGAGGGCTGCATTGTCAGAGGTGCTGTCTTTTAGATGAGACAGATGCCCCAGATTCCCGCTCGAGTGGATGTAAAAGACACTGTTTGATGAAAAGCAGGGGAGTTTTCCCCGGTGTCCGGGCCAACATTCATCCCTCAGTCAACATCACAAAAACAGATGATCTAGCCATGACCCCAGTGCTGTTTGACGCATGTAAATTTGCTGCTGCAACAGAGGCTGCAATTCAAAAAGTACTGCATTGGGTGCAAAGCCCTTTGAGACACCCTGTCACCATGAAAGGCGCTATATAAATGCAAGTCTTTCGTTTCACGAGCTTTGCTTGTAAAAAGTAACCTAGTTGAAGCAGAAACAAAGGCACAATCTGTCGAAAATAGTAAGATTCAAAAGGATATGCAAAGTAGCACGCCACATAAAGGGGCAGGTGTCTTTGCTCAATACGTAAATCCTGATCCTTCAATATCGTTTCTCGCGAGCAAATTGCTTCTCGTTCAAACAAGAGAAATCTAAGCCGGGGAGCGCGAGTTCAGAACGCAGATGAATTCAGCATTTTTCAGTTGAAGTATAAAATCTTCTCAATCCCACCCTTTGCATTTTATTTTTTTTTGCATAATTCATTTGGGTTATTTTAATTTTAAATGAGGCGGGAGCTGCTCCTGTTTGTACAGTCAGATTTGGAAATGTCAGCTAAGTGCATCACTGCCCCTCTCTCGTCCCATTTGTTCTCGCTGGAGGTCTGATGTATTCATGCTTCTGTACTCCTGCAAGGCGCCACTTACCGATGCACACCATGCCGATTGTGATGGTGAACCCCACTGGTCTTTATGCTTCTAAACGCGCATACACATACGCAGAAAATTGCCTCGATATTCTGGGCGTCTTCATTTCAAGCGTTGAGTAACCCAGGCACCGCACTCGTCAAACACCACAGCTAGGAAGCGTGACTGGATACCCCTTCTGTCCCCGCGCTCAATATATAAACCTCACATGGCAGCACGGTGGCGCAGTGGTTAGCATTGCTGCCTCACGGTGCCGAAGTCCCAGGATCGATCCCGGCTCTGGGTCACTGTCCGTGTGGAGTTTGCACATTCTCCCCCTGGTTGTGTGGGTTTCACCCCCACAACCCAAAGATGTGCAGGCTAGGTGGATTGGCCACAATAAATTGCCCCTTAATTGGAAAAAATGAATTGGGTACACTACATTTATTTTAAAAATATATATAAACCTCACTAAAGACTTGGCCATTGTACGCGGCAAATAAGCTTACACCGGGTTCGAACCGCGAACGAGAAGATTGCTGGAAATACAAAACAGGAGAGGGGCAATGGAAGCCGACCCAACAGTAACTCTCAGAAGGTAATGGTTAAAAACACTCGGCAAGGAGGGGGGGGGAAAACAGAATAGGGAAGAGGAGTGGCGATGAGGAAATAGTAGGGGACGGGAGCTATTTCCCCAGCATTTACAGCCCAGAAATAGGCCATTCGGCCCAACCTATTGTGCTGTGCACAAACCTCCACCACTCAATATCAAGTCACCCCATCAGCACAGCTTTACATTCAATTCCCACCTACCCAGGTTGCTCTTAAAGATATCAGTCATGCAATGAACAGAATAGTACCGTCATAGAGCTAGCCCAGGTGCGATGGGCCAAATGGACTCTTTCTGTGCCATAAACGAGCAGCACGGTAGCACAGTGGTTAACTTCACAGCGCCAGGGTCCCAGGTTCGATTCCCGGCTTGGGTCACCGTCTGTGCGGAGTCTGCACGTTCTCCCCGTGTGCGCGTGGGTTTCCTCCGGGTGCTCCGGTTTCCTCCCACAAGTCCTGAAAGACGTGCTTGTTAGGTGAATTGGACATTCTGAATTCTCCCTCCATGTACCCGAATAGGTGCCGGAATGTGGCGACTAGGGTATTTTCAGGATAGCTTCATTGTAGTGTTAAGGTAAGCCCACTTGTGACACTAATAAAGATTATTAGTATTACTACCTGTGTCAGAAGCTCCCTTCTGACTCGAGTACCTTTTGCTTAGGGTCCAATGACCTCTGGACCTCCGTTCCCCCTCCCCCTGACCTATTCCCGAGACTCTGATCTCCCCTTGCGAACTCCCGGGCCTTCCCTACCTCCCTCCCCTCAAATTATGACAAGTACCTTTTTTCTGATTCCCCTCAGCTCCCTCAGGACCGGAAGATCCCACCGGTGGGAAGGGCGGGTAAATTCAGCCCCCGGGACCAGGAAACAGAGCCTGAAAGTTGGAGGCTGGCCTATCAGGAGTAAAAGTGGGAAACATGCACAAATTTGGAACTCTCTTTGCAAATTGGCAATTTATGCCAGGTGAGTTGTTAATTTTACATAGATTTCTGTTAACCCAAGGCAGTAAGGGTCATCGGGTAAATCATAAAGTGATAGAATCATAGAATTTACAGACCAGGAGGCCATTCGGCCCATCGAGACTGCCCCGGCCCCTTGAAAAGAGCACCCTACTTAAGCCCACGCCTCCACCCTATCCCCATAACCCCAGCTAACATTTTGACACTTAAGGGCAATTCATCACGGCTAATCCACCTGACCTGCACATCTTTGGACTGTGGGAGGAAACCGGAGCACCCGGAGGAAATTCACACAGACACGGGGAGAACGTGCAGACTCCGCACACAGTGACCCAAGCCGGGAATCGAACCCGGGACCCTGGCGCTGTGAAGCAACTGTGCTAACCACTGTGCTACCCGTAAAGGCTGGTATGTAGATTTAAGTGGCAGATCAGTCCTGATCCCATTCAATATTGGGACAGGCTTCAGGGGTCTCCTGCTCTTAATCGAATATAGGCTTCTTGCATATTTCCAGCACATTTATTTCTGATTTTGCACGTTAAAACAAATTACACAAAGAAATCCCTTTTACATTGACACCAAGCTCAGCATCAAAACGGCCGGAAAGACAGACAGAGGGTTCCTAATATCTTTAGTACAATGCCGGTGGTGGACTGACAGCTCGAGTGATCCTTGGTGGCTGATTGAAGGCAGGCCTGGACCTCCCCTGAGTCTGTGGAGGGAAATTGCATTTCTAATTGAAATGTTCAGGGGGAAGATTCGTGATTACACAAGAGATGGAACCTCAATCAAATGCATAGCTCCCGGTGCGCTCAGCTCATGATGAAGCCGAAATAACAGCAATCATGTGGGTCACAAATCAAGCTCGGGCCTGATCGCCTTGAATTTTAAACGTTGATAAAAACATCAGGCGCCACTGCTGCTCGAGACACAACAGCACAGCTCCCCTCCTCTACCAGTGAAGAGCCAGCGAATGTGGAACAATGACCGACTTCACTCACTGAAACAGAACTCCGGAAATAGTAACATGTTAGTGCAGCTTTCCACTACGAAGTTACAGAGAAAATTATTCCGATCCGATTATAACAAATCTAGTGTGTGTGTGTGTCTGTGATTCACCGCAACATTCATTTTCTTTTGTTCATAATTGTTAAACCAGAGGAAACTGCCCTCACAAAGATAGACCAACTTGCATTTTGATGGCGCCTTTTATCGCTACAAGATGTCCTGAAGAACCTCACTTCCCGTAACAGCCTCCCCGAACAGGCGCCGGAATGTGGCGACTAGGGGCTTTTCACAGTAACTTCATTTGAAGCCTACTTGTGACAATAAGCGATTTTCATTTTTCATTTTCAGCGAATGAAGTAGACTTGTGAAGGCTAGTCACTGTTCCCCATTAGAAAGAGTAAGATTTTGCACATTCTGCCCGTGCCTGCGTGGGTCTCACCCCCACAACCCAAAGATGTGCAGGGTGGGGGGGGGGGGGGGGGGGGGGGGGGAAGATAGGCCACGCGAAATTGTCCCTTAATTGGAAAAAAATAATTGGGTACTCTCAATTCATGGGGGAAAAAAAAGAAAGAGATTTTACATTCGTTCATGGGGTGAAGCGGTATCTGGCGGTTTTGTCACTGGACTAGTAATCTTGGTTCAAATCACACTATGGCAGGTGGTGCAATTGGAATTCAGTAAAACTCTGGAATTAAATGTGCCACTTTAAGCACATTAGTGAAAATCTACCACCCTGACACTTGCTACACTTACCAACATGTCACTCCAGGGAAATGCCCCTCTCTCAGTTCAAGGGAAATTAGTAGTTTTGCAGCCAATGTAACATGTTTGAAATACTGTCAATGTCGCTACGTAGGGGTGGCACGGCGGCACAGTGGTTAGCGCTGCTGCCTCACGGCGCCGAGGTCCCGGGTTCGACTCCTGGCTCCGGGTCACCGTCAGTTTGGAGTTTGCACATTCTCCCAGTGTCTGCGTGGGTCTCACCCCCACAACCCATAAAGATGTGCAGGGTAGGTAGATTGGCCACTTAATTGGGGAAAAAAAAGAATTAGGTACTCTAAATTCACTTTCAAAAATGTCGCTACGTAATGAAAATGTAATAGCAAGGCCCCTTCCTATCATTAAAGGCTGGGCTGAAAACAGACATATGCAATTCCTCTCTTTTGAAAATAAAATATAAAGCAAGAGAATTTTGTCGCATCCAGAAACCTAAGAGGTGTACACCACAAAATTAATTTGATGAGACATCACCTGAAACTGTGGTTTATGTACAGAATATAAATTAATCTGGATGATTGCCTCATTCTGAAGTCCTGCCGTGATAGTGTAAAAGAGATGTCAATGATTTTAAATCTGAGCATCTCCAGTAAGGTTGATTGCCCAGTAAGTAGCCACCTCGTGTGGAGCTCTGATCGAGGTACAGTAATTATTCAATCCAGTTGGAGGAGCTAGTTCACTGCTTTCACCAGAAACAGCCGACACTTTAACTGGCGGAATTTGCTTTGAATGCACCACAAAAAGGAACAAACATTGAACTCACTGTAGGTGCGTTATCTGCGTAACAGTCACTGCCCTTCAAAGTAATCCACTGTGAGACATTTCAATAAGGTACAATTTCAATGCAAATATTGTTGCAATCATGTTTACCCCTTTCACTGCTGTAAATACAAGTCTTTAGATTTTCATCTCGAGTTGGGTGCGAGAGGATTTAGAACCCCTAGATTGCAGGAGGCGGCCATTCGGCCCATCGAGTCTGCACCGACACTCTGAAAGAGCACCCTACCCAGGCCCATTCCCCCACCTTATCCCCATAATTCCACCTAACCTACACATCCTTGGACACTAAGAGGCAAATTAGCCTGGTTAATCCACTTAACCCGCACATTTTGGACTGTGGGAGAAAACCGGAGCACCCGGAGGAAACCCACGCAGACACGGGGAGAACGTGCAGACTCCGCACAGGCAGTGACCCAAGCCGGGAATCGAACCTGGGAACCTGGAGCTGTGAAGCAGCAGTGCTAACCACTGTGCCCCCCATAGCACAATGGGTCAATGGGGCCGCGATCCTAACTCACCCCCGACTTTCACTCTCTGACCCTTTTCATCACTGAATAATTGGCCGTAAACTTTCTCAAAATTAATTCCAGTGAGTAAAGCAATATGGCCGACCCTTGCTTGTCCAGTAGAAAGGACTGTAGAGCTTCCCCATCAGAGCACCAGGTGTTCCCTTAATGACCCTTGGCCTTTCCTGAAGTCTACTCCGCACTTTACAGTGTGAAAAACATTAACTGTAAACGTGCCCTCTTCAACCTTGAACACGTCCTTTCACTGCATTCTTCCATCACAGCTTAACTTAGCCACCTCCGTCTAACTTCTTACTGACATCGCTGCCTCCCTCCTTTAATACACAGAAGTCACATGTTAAATCGAATAACTTACAGGACAGAAAGAGGCCATTTGGCCCATCGTGACCCTGCCGATTCTATGAAAGGGGAGTCCATAAGACCTAGGAGCGGAAGTAAGGCCATTTGGCCCATCGAGTCCACTCCACCATTCAATCATGGCTGATTTCAACTCCATTTACCCGCTCTCTCTCCATAGCCCTTAATTCCTCGAGAAATCAAGAATTTATCAACTTCTGTCTTGAAGACACTCAACGTCCCGGCCTCCACCGCCCTCTGTGGCAATGAATTCCACAGACCCACCACTCTCTGGCTGAAGAAATTTCTCCTCATCTCTGTTCTAAAGTGACTCCCTTTTATTCTAAGGCTGTGCCCCCGGGTCCTAGTCTCCCCTGCTAATGGAAACAACTTCCCTACATCCACCCTATCTAAGCCATTCATTATCTTGTAAGTTTCTATTAGATCTCCCCTCAACCTCCTAAACTCCAATGAATATAATCCCAGGATCCTCAGACGTTCATCGTATGTTAGGCCTACCATTCCTGGGATAATCCGTGTGAATCTCCGCTGGACCCGCTCCAGTGCCAGTATGTCCTTCCTGAGGTGTGGGGCCCAAAATTGCTCACAGTATTCTAAATGGGGCCTAACTAATGCTTTATAAAGCTTCAGAAGTACATCCCTGCTTTTATATTCCAAGCCTCTTGAGATGAATGACAACATTGCATTTGCTTTCTTAATTACGGACTCAACCTGCAAGTTTACCATTAGAGAATCCTGGACTAGGACTCCCAAGTCCCTTTGCACTTCAGCATTATGAATTTTGTCACCGTTTAGAAAATAGTCCATGCCTCTATTCTTTTTTCCAAAGTGCAAGACCTCGCACTTGCCCACGTTGAATTTCATCAGCCACTTCTTGGACCACTCTCCTAAACTGTCTAAATCTTTCTGCAGCCTCCCCACCTCCTCCATACTACCTGCCCCTCCACCTATCTTTGTATCATCGGCAAACTTAGCCAGAATGCCCCCAGTCCCGTCATCTAGATCGTTAATATATAAAGAGAACAGCTGTGGCCCCAACACTGAACCCTGCGGGACACCACTCGTCACCGGTTGCCATTCCGAAAAAGAACCTTTTATCCCAACTCTCTGCCTTCTGCCTGACAGCCAATCGTCAATCCATGTTAGTACCTTGCCTCGAATACCATGGGCCCTTATTTTACTCAGCAGTCTCCCGTGAGGCACCTTATCAAAGGCCTTTTGGAAGTCAAGATAGATAACATCCATTGGCTCTCCTTGGTCTAACCTATTTGTTATCTCTTCAAAGAACTCTAACAGGTTTGTCAGGCACGACCTCCCCTTACTAAATCCATGCTGACTTGTCCTAATCTGACCCTGCACTTCCAAGAATTTAGAAATGACCCTTGGCCTTTCCTGAAGTCTACTCCGCACTTTACAGTGTGAAAAACATTAACTGTAAACGTGCCCTCTTCAACCTTGAACACGTCCTTTCACTGCATTCTTCCATCACAGCTTAACTTAGCCACCTCCGTCTAACTTCTTACTGACATCGCTGCCTCCCTCCTTTAATACACAGAAGTCACATGTTAAATCGAATAACTTACAGGACAGAAAGAGGCCATTTGGCCCATCGTGACCCTGCCGATTCTATGAAAGGGGAGTCCATAAGACCTAGGAGCGGAAGTAAGGCCATTTGGCCCATCGAGTCCACTCCACCATTCAATCATGGCTGATTTCAACTCCATTTACCCGCTCTCTCTCCATAGCCCTTAATTCCTCGAGAAATCAAGAATTTATCAACTTCTGTCTTGAAGACACTCAACGTCCCGGCCTCCACCGCCCTCTGTGGCAATGAATTCCACAGACCCACCACTCTCTGGCTGAAGAAATTTCTCCTCATCTCTGTTCTAAAGTGACTCCCTTTTATTCTAAGGCTGTGCCCCCGGGTCCTAGTCTCCCCTGCTAATGGAAACAACTTCCCTACGTCCACCCTATCTAAGTCACACTCAATCCCCACATTCACGTTTTCAGCCCACGGCCCTCGAAACTCCTCAAACTCAAGTACCTGTCACTTACAGAATCGGGCAGCACGGTGGCGCAGTGGTTAGCACTGGGACTGCGGCGCTGAGGACCCGGGTTCGAATCCCGGCTCTGGGTCATTGTCCGTGTGGAGTTTGCACGTTGTCCCAGTGCGCGGGTTTCACCCCCACAACCCAAAAAAGATGTGCAGGTTAGGTGCATTGGCCACGCTAAATTGCCCCTTAATTGGAAAAGAAAATAATCGGGTATCAATGTTAAAAAAAAAGACATTTGCGGAATTAATGTCCATGAACCTTTCAAGTAGAATATTCCGACAACCCTCTAGATCTTTTTGCCCACGGGCTCACTCGCCTGGCGGAATGGATTTTCTCCATTAAAGACGCTCGTCATCTTCAAGACCTCTTCACCTTCTTTGTCCCAAGGAGAACAGTCCCAAATTTTCTAACCTCTCCTCGGAAATGTCCCTGAACCCTGGTCATCGCTTATTTTAACAACGTGTTTTGTATCTGTGACATGGCCTCCAAAGCCCTGCTGCTCGTTGGCAGCAGTTCGCTCATTCAGTGCTTGACCGAATCGTCACCCTCTCATGGCGCCGTTAGATTGACTATATGTCAGGCTGAGGAAACAAGGTTCAGACAGGGCATTGGAGGGATACAAGATAGCCAGGAGGGAACTGAAGAAAGGGATTAGGAGAGCTAAGAAAGGGCATGAACAATCTTTGGCGGGTAGGATCAAGGAAAACCCCAAGGCCTTTTACACATGTGAGAAATATGAGAATGACTAGAGCGAGGGTAGGTCCGATCAAGGACAGTAGCGGGAGATTGTGTATTGAGTCTGAAGAGATAGGAGAGGTCTTGAACGCGTACTTTTCTTCTGTATTTACAAATGAGAGGGGCGATATTGTTGGAGAGGACAGTGTGAAACAGATTGGTAAGCCCGAGGAAATACTTGTTAGGAAGGAAGATGTGTTGGGCATTTTGAAAAACTTGAGGATAGACAAGTCCCCCGGGCCTGACGGGATATATCCAAGGATTCTATGGGAAGCAAGAGATGAAATTGCAGAGCCGTTGGCAATGATCTTTTCGTCCTCACTGTCAACAGGGGTGGTACCAGGGGATTGGAGAGTGGCGAATGTCGTGCCCCTGTTCAAAAAAGGGACTAGGGATAACCCTGGGAATTACAGGCCAGTTAGTCTTACTTCGGTGGTAGGCAAAGTAATGGAAAGGGTACTGAAGGATAGGATTTCTGAGCATCTGGAAAGACACTGCTTGATTAGGGATAGTCAGCGCGGATTTGTGAGGGGTAGGTCTTGCCTTACAAATCTTATTGAATTCTTTGAGGAGGTGACCAAGCATGTGGATGAAGGTAAAGCAGTGGATGTAGTGTACATGGATTTTAGTAAGGCATTTGATAAAGTTCCCCATGGTAGGCTTCTGCAGAAAGTAAAGAGGCATGGGATAGTGGGAAATTTGGCCAGTTGGATAACGAACTGGCTAACCAATAGAAGTCAGAGAGTGGTGGTGGATGGCAAATATTCAGCCTGGATCCCAGTTACCAGTGGCGTACCGCAGGGATCAGTTCTGGGTCCTCTGCTGTTTGTGATTTTCATTAATGACTTGGATGAGGGAGTTGAAGGGTGGGTCAGTAAATTTGCAGACAATACGAAGATTGGTGGAGTTGTGGATAGGAAGGAGGGCTGTTGTCGGCTGCAAAGAGACATAGATTGGATGCAGAGCTGGGCTGAGAAGTGGCAGATGGAGTTTAACCCTGAAAAGTGTGAGGTTGTCCATTTTGGAAGGACAAATATGAATGTGGAATACAGGGTTAACGGTAGAGTTCTTGGCAATGTGGAGGAGCAGAGAGATCTTGGGGTCTATGTTCATACATCTTTGAAAGTTGCCACTCAAGTGGATAGAGCTGTGAAGAAGGCCTATGGTGTGCTCGCGTTCATTAACAGAGGGATTGAATTTAAGAGCCGTGAGGTGATGATGCAGCTGTACAAAACTTTGGTAAGGCCACATTTGGAGTACTGTGTACAGTTCTGGTCGCCTCATTTTAGGAAAGATGTTGAAGCTTTGGAAAAGGTGCAAAGAAGATTTACCAGGATGTTGCCTGGAATGGAGAGTAGGTCTTACGAGGAAAGGTTGAGGGTGCTAGGCCTTTTCTCATTAGAACGGAGAAGGATGAGGGGCGACTTGATAGAGGTTTATGAGATGATCAGGGGAATAGATAGAGTAGACAGTAAGAGACTTTTTCCCCGGGTGGAACAAACCATTACAAGGGGACATAAATTTAAGGTGAAAGGTGGAAGATATAGGAGGGATATCAGAGGTAGGTTCTTTACCCAGAGAGTAGTGGGGGCATGGAATGCACTGCCTGTGGAAGTAGTTGAGTCGGAAACATTCAGGACCTTCAAGCAGCTATTGGATAGGTACATGGATTACAGTAAAATGATAGTGTAGATTTATTTGTTCTCAAGGGCAGCACGGTAGCATTGTGGATAGCACAATTGCTTCACAGCTCCAGGGTCCCAGGTTCGATTCCGGCTTGGGTCACTGTCTGTGCGGAGTCTGCACGTCCTCCGTGTCTGCGTGGGTTTCCTCCGGGTGCTCCGGTTTCCTCCCACAGTCCAAAGATGTGCGGGTTAGGTGAATTGGCCAATGATAAATTGCCCTTAATGTCCAAATTGCCCTTGGTGTTGGGTGGAAGTGTTGAGTTTGGGTCAGGTGCTCTTTCCAAGAGCCGGTGCAGACTCAAAGGGCCGAATGGCCTCCTTCTGCACTGTAAATTCAATGATAATCTATGATTAATCTAGGACAAAGGTTCGGCACAACATCGAGGGCCGAAGGGCCTGTTCTGTGCTGTATTTTCTATGTTCTATGTTCTATATAAGCGACTGGGCTGGACGTGCCCGCTCACCACTTACTGACCGCATGTACTTGGCAACAACACCTATATAAACTTTCCACATTCATATCAGAGGGTTTTAGCTTAGAGTTATAGAATCCCTACAAAGCAGAAAGAGGCCATTCAGCCCATCGAATACCCTAGCTAGGGCCATGCCCCCGGCCTCTCCGCGTAACCCCACAGCCCCACCTACCCTTTGGACACTCCAAGGGACAATTCAGCATGGCCAATCGACCTAACCTGCACATCTTCGGAAATCCAAAAATTGGGAGAGCAGCTGGGAACTGGAGGTCGGGAGGCAGCAACAACAACTTGCATTTTTAAAGCACCTTTAACATAGTAGGGCATGGCCCCAGGCCCTTTGCAGGAGTGTTACCAATTGGAATTTGACCAGTGAGCTCACCTAAGGTGATACTAGCACCAAGTGGTGTGAAGGCCAGGTTGGTGCCTTCGGCCAGAGAACAGAAGAAGAAGCAAAGAACTAGCACAGACCGGATGGGGCAAATGGCCTGAAAGCCCTCCACTGCTCGAAGGGTTATAAAAAGCTCTTCAGACTGGAATATCTCCAAGACTGTGGCCCTCACAGATCTCTGGTGAAAAAAGACTAACAATGCCAAACTGCAATGCATGGCGTCTCGGTCCTTGAATAAAATAAGGAATATTCAGAGTTTTATTTTCTGCAGCTGAATGTGGGTTTTATCCTTAGCCAATGTGAAGGATCTATTGCAGTTTCGTTGACTCTATCAAGGGACTCAGATTTCTTTGTTCCTTTCAAGTTCCGCCCCCCCCATAAACCTCCAACCACCACCTCCGAACACCAGCCTGATATAACACGCTGATGACCACAGCAAATTTATACAATTCCAACCTTTTGAGCATAGAACATACAGTGCAGAAGGAGGCTATTCGGTCAATCGAGTCTGCACCGACCCACTTAAGCCCTCACTTCCACCCCATCTCTGCAACCCAATAACCCCTCCCAACCTTTATTGGGCACTAAGGGCAATTTATAGTGGCCAATCCACCTAACCTGCAAGTCTTTGGACTGTGGGAGGAAACCAGAGCATCCGGAGGAAACCCACGCAGACACGGGGAGAGTGCGCAGACTCCGCACAGACAGTGACCCAGCAGGGAATCGAACCTGGGACCCCGGCGCTGTGAAGCCACAACTAATTCACCCGAGGAAGGAGCAGTGATCCGAAAGCTAGTGTTCGAAACAAACCTGTTGGACTTTAACCTGGTGTTGTAAGACTTCTTACTGTGCTCACCCCAGTCCAATGCCGACATCTCCACATCATGGCATCCTTTTGAGTGCTTCAGACAAAAGCATTAAATAAAAAGAAAGGCAGTTATTTTCCTGCTGCTTCCTCTAACTTTGTGGGCCTGCGCTCTCCCGAAGGGCAGGAACTGGGGATTTACAAACACCAGCCAACCTAACGGGATCGCCTGCGGCAATTAGTCTCCAAGTGACCTGAAGTTTGCTTTAGTTGCAACAGCTCCCATGGGAATGCCTATGTGGTGTTCCTGAAAGGATATTTCAGATTAGATATACTCCAATAGTAAACGGGGTAGTAATCCACAGGCCTGAAATAACAAACAGGAAAAATGAGATCACATCCCACCGTGGCAGTTGATCATTTAAGTTCTGTCAATAAAACTGGAATTAACAAGGTAGAATCAGTAATGTTGTGTATGAAACTACCTGATCGTTTTAAAAAGCCACATCTACATGTGGCTCCAAACCCACAGCAAAGTGGTTGACTTTGAACTGCCCTCTGAAATGGCTGAATAAACCACTTAGATTGTATTATACTCTTGTGGTCACACTCTTGTGATCAATGACATTCGCGCCACACAAGTGCTATCTCAACTTGACATTCAACGGCATTCCCACCGTGGAATTCTCAACCTCCCGGGGGTTTCCATTGACCATAACTGGAACTGGGCAAGCTACACGAATTCTGTGGCTACAAGGGCAGGTCAGAGGCTGGGAATTCAGCGGGAGGTAACACATCTCCTGACTCCCCAAAGCCTGCCCACCATCTACAAGGCACAAATGAGGAGTGCTCCAAATAAAATTTCACACTGAACTCGCCAAAGCCGATATTAGTACCAAGTGACGTGAAGGCCAGTGTGGACCAGATTGGTGCCAATGGCACAAATGTTCGATCCCCATTCCAGCTGGGGTGTATCCGGGAACTGCCTCCTTGCCCCACCCGTGGTGGAGATCTCCACTTGCCTGGATGAGTGCAGCTCCGACAACACTCAAGAAGCTCAACACCATCCAGGACAAAGCAGCCCGCTTGATTTGCATCCCATCTGCAAACATTTACTCCGTCCATCATCGATGCCCAATGGCGGCCGTGTGTGCCATCTACAAGATGCATTGCGGCAACTCACCAAGGCATCTCGGAAAACACCTTCCAAACGGGTGCACTAAGTCACTTAGAAGGACCAGAGCATCTGACGCATGGGAACCCCACCATCTGCAAGTTCCCCTCCAAGTCACTCACCATCCTGACCTGGAAATATATCGGCCGTTCCTTCACTGTCGCTGGGACAAAATCCTGGAACCCCCTCCCAACATCACACGGACTGCAGCAATTCAAGAATGAAAAAGAAATGAATGAAAATCGTTTATTGGCACAAGTAGGCTTCAAATGAAGTTACTGTGAAAAGCCCCTAGTCGCCACATTCCGGCGCCTGTTCGGGGAGGCTGCTACGGGAATTGAACCGTGCTGCTGGCCTGCCTGGGTCTGCTTTAAAAGCCAGCGATTTAAGGCAGCTCACCACCACCTTCGCCCACATCTTGCGAATGAATAATTAATATCTGTGAAGTCCTAATCATGACGTCCATGCTCTAGACCCCAGGTTACTGATGAGCAATGGCTTGGAAAAACAGCCAGTTTTCTTTTTAAAAACACAGACAGGAAAAGACACTTTTCCCCCAGTGGATTTCACAAAATGAATTATGAGATGATAATCGAATGAAGGGGCTCGAATGGCAGCATAAATCACAAACAGCAAGGCTTCCTTGGTTTACCAATATCATCAGAAAGCGATGATTGGATTAAGACATGAAATTCGCTGAAAGCAATCAGCTCTTGTTACATTATGTGCAAGCTTTATGTTTCCAGTGATTATGCTGGTGTCCAGGTAGTCTATTTGTTGGCTCTGCCTGTCAGGGAATGAAAACCCTGCTTCACAAGGCAGCGGGCAGTCCACATGGGAGCTGCCGATTCAGCCGGTAAAGGGCGAGCATTGTCGGAGGGCCAATTCTTTGGATGAGGTGCACCGTCCGATTGTTGTGGTTCGGGTGGTTGTTGCAGATGGTCAGGAGAGTTGTCCCCGAGTCCTCGTCAAAGATCCTGCCTCAAACTAACACCAAGAGAAACACGGTAGCCAATCACTCATCTCGGTGCCGTTATTGGAATCCCGTCCGTGGGAAACGTTGCTGTGCTTCCTTACATATTATTGGATGCCCTCAAGAAATGGCTTGTGGGAATTCTGACTTTACACAACGGAATAATATGGTCAATGGCAAATCTACAGCCCGTTTTACGTCTTTGCTAAATTTCCTAAGTAAGAAACGGGGACAAGCGGAGGCCATTTGCCCTTCAAGCCTGTTCCATTCTTCAATAAGATCATGGCTGATCTTTGACCTCAACACTTTCCCACCCTTTCTCCATCTCCCATGATTCTCTTAGTTCCCAAAAGTCAACCAATCTCAGCCCTGATCACACTCAACAACTGAACATCCACATTCTGGCAGTTACCATCCACCAGAAACTGAACTTGACCAAACATACAAACACTGTGGCTACAAGTGCAGGTCAGAGGCTGGGAATTCTGTGGTGAGTAACTCACCTCCCGACTCCCCAAAGCATGTCCACAAGGCACAAGTCAGGAGTGTGATGGATACTCTCCACTCGCCTGGATGAGCGCAGCTCCAATGACACTCAAGAAGTTCAACACCGTCAGGACAAAGCAGCCCCGCTTGATTGCTCCTCCTTCCACAAACATTCACTCCCTCCATCACTGATGAACAGTGGCAGCCGTGTGTACCTCGGTTGTTAACTTTATTCATAAGTGGTATTTGAACTATATTGGCTTGCTTAATTGGAATAGAGTGGCAGGTTTAAGTAGTAAGTTAAGGTTTTCTTCCTTCACTTAAGAGCTGTTGTAACTGTTAACTGTAAATCTATTTCTCTGTTGTTAATGTGGTTAATTCTGTGCTTAAATTGAAGTTTGTTTTAGCATAGAAAATACCAATGGGTTAGTGTTATCACTCCTGTAGAGCAGTAACATTTTCTTGCAGTTTTGCAAATTGCAAGTAGTTTGATTATTTTCTGGGACCCTAATACATTTCAGGTGCATATCCAGGTATCTTTAAGGGTTATCAGAGTTTCGTCCTCTACTGCCCCCTCAGCCAGTGAGTTCAAGATCCCCACCAGACACTGGGTGGATGCATTTCCGCTCAAATCCCCTCTAGACCTCCAACATCTTACCCTAAATCAATTAATATCAAGCAAGGCTCACAGAATCCTTACAGTGCAGAAGGAGGCCATTCGGCCTATCGAGTCTGCACTGACCCTCTGAACGAAAATGAAATGAAAATCGCTTATTGTCACAAGTAGGCTTCAAATGAAGTTACTGTGAAAAGCCCCTAGTCGCCACATTCCGGCGCCTGTTCGGGGAGGCTGGTATGGGAATTGAACCGTGCTGCTGGCCTGCCTTGCTTTCAAAGTCAGCGATTTAGCCCTGTGCTAAACCAGCCCCTACCTAGGCCCAGTCCCCCATCCTATTCCTTGTGACCCCACCGAGAGACAATTTAGTATATCCAGTCCACCTAACCTGCACGTCTTGGGAACTGTGGGAGGAAATCGGAGCACCCGGAGGAAAGCCACGCAAGCAACGTGCAAACTCCACACATACGGTCGCCCGAGGTCAGAATCGAACCCGGGTGCCCGGTGCTGTGAGGCAGCGGTGCTAACCACTGTGCCACCGTGCACCCCGCCACCTCCATTCAGTAATGGTGACCACGAAACTATCAATAGTCATAAAAACCCATCCAGTTCGCCAATGTCGCCAAAGGAAATCTGCCGTCCTTACCTGGTCTGGCCCGCATGTGGCTCCAGATTAACTCCCCTCTGAAATGGGTCACTCAGTGACTCGAGGGCAATTAGGGACGGGCAACAGAAGCTGGCCTTGCCGGCGATGCCCACGTCCCATTATCGAACTTAAAACAAAAGCTTCAATTCGAAAATCGGGACTGATGCAAATAGAATGCATCTTTGCAATCAGCTGCAGCTCACTGAGACACACACTTCAGAAAGCACCAAGCAGCAGGAGGAAGGTGTTTCCGGGATTGGAAAAATGAGATTCTTTCTACGTGTGAGGTATCTTTAATTTAATACACATGACAGAGGGCAGTGTGTAACCCTCTAGAGTTTGCCTCCGGGGCCCCTTTGCTATGGTTTTGATTTATTGAACATTTATTTCTCTCTCGCTCTTCTTGCAAATTTTATTTTTACTTTGAGGAGAGCCTTCCTGACTTGGCTGTTACTTTGGCCACAGATGCAAAGGGAGACTTGCTCAATGGTTGACGCGTGGGGCCAGGGAATCGCAATAAATTCACGGGCCGGAATGTTGGGGATGGCTCCCTGCCAACTCCAAGGGCCCCGCAGCCAATTTCCTCTCCAATGAGTGTTAAGTGCCTGCAAGCAGGAATCCCACCCTTCACCCGGGATTGAGGAAGTCCCACTCCGGAGAACTACTGCCTAATCGGATTGGCTGGATCCGCAGCAACGGGGCCGAGTTTGTCTCACGAGGAACGGTTGAGGACTCTGGGTCTGTACTCGTCGGAGTTTAGAAGGATGAGGAGGAATCTTATTGAAACTTACAGGATACTGCGAGGCCTGGATAGAGTGGACGTGGAGAGGATGTTTCCACTTGTAGGAAAAACTAGAACCCGAGGGCACAATCTCAGACTAAAGGGACGATCCTTTAAAACAGAGATGAGGAGGAATCTTTTCAGCCAGAGGGTGGTGAATCTGTGGAACTCTTTGCCACAGGAGGCTGTGGAATCCAATTCACTGAGTGTCTGTAAGATAGAGGTAGATAGGTTCTTGATTAATAAGGGGATCAGGGGTTATGGGGAGAAGGCAGGAGAATGGGGATGAGAAAATATCAGCCATGATTGAATGGCGGAGCAGACTCGATGGGCCAAGTGGCCTAATTCTGCTCCTATGTCTGAGGCTTATGGTCTTTCCACCGGCCTAGAAATTGGGACTGGGCGGGAAGTGGCCCTTTTGTGGTTATTAATTGGCCATTTAAGGGTCTCAACTGGAGCAAGGATGGGCTTCCCATCCAAGTCCTTGCCCGTCCCAGTGTAAAAGCAGCGTCGAGTTCAGGCAGGAGGAAACCCAGAGGAAATCCATCCCTTCAATAGCACGCTCCACCCTGCCTATAAACCCACAGGTGAGGGAGCGTAGAACTCTGACCCCGAGCTCCGCCTCTTGGAGGTTCCGGAGGTGAGCTCCCAGCCATTAGTGAAGGAACGCCAAGGGCCCACCAGTACCCAGTCTGAAAAGAACAAGGGGAGCAGAAAAATGCCTGCCCCAAAAAAGGTACATGTCATGGTAATTGACGACAACAATAAAAATTCACTGAGAGCGAGGCAGAGATAGATTGCTGCAAATTGCACTCATGCAGCCACTGACTTTGTTAAAATCGACCCCCAACTTGGGCCTGAATTTGTTAAGTCAGAAGGACTCCGTGCCTTAGCCAAAAGGGGGACGGAGCCCAAAATCCGGAAGTCCTGCCCCTAACCTGGTACGCTGTTTCCGGGAATGTCGGGCTCAGTTAACACCCACATCCCCCTACCCCCGGAACAAAAAAATCCACCTGTCCAAGGCACTTGCTCCCGGGTCGGGATTATGGAGTTGGGAACTCTTCGCTCTTGACTTGGGAGCGAAAATTCAGCCCTTGATCTCTGGTGCCTGGCGATGTGCACACCATTGTAACAACAACAACAACAACAACAACAACATCAACATCAACAATAACACTTTCATAGCACCTTTAATGTTATAAACATTGAGCTACATCAGAACATACCAAGATGCCAACCCATATAAAAGGGACATCAGAGCCAGTGACCAAAAAACCTGGTCAAGGGTTTTAAAGAGCATCTTAAGGAAAGAGAGAGCGAGCGAGGCAGGCTGTTTTTGGGAGAGAATTCTGAAGCTTAGGGCCCCGGCTCCTGAAGGCAGGCATAGCCGTCAATGGTATAGAGTATAGAATCACTATACTGCAAAAGGAAGCCATGTGGCCCATCCTGTCTGCACCGACCACCTGAAAGCGCACCCTACCCAGGCAAACCCCCCACCCTTTACCCGTAACCCCACCTAATCTTTTTTGATATGGGGCCATTTAGCACGGCCAAGCCACCTAACCTGCGCCTCTTTGGACCGTGGGAGGAAACTGGAGCACCCGAAGGAAACCCACGCAGACACGGGGAGAGCGTAGACTCCACGCAGACAGTCACCCGAGGCTGGAATTGAACCCGGGTCCCTGGCGTTGTGAGGCTGCAGTGCTAACCACTGTGCTACCGTGCCGCCCGATTGAAATGAAAATAGGGATGGCAGGGAACTGGATGGACTATCCCGGGACTATCATGCTGGCATGAAAAGCGCTATATGAATGCACGTCATTGCTGCGGAAAGTCCAGTAAAATTTATTGGGAGTGAGACAAAAGAGGCTTCTAACATATTGTGACATTTAGTACTTCTTAAGTAACCCTGCAGCCGTTTTGAGTGGAGTGGTGATTTAAATAATCCCCTGAATGTGCAGTCAGCGATCAAGAGTGGCGCTTGCAACGGATTTCTTTCCTAGGCTGGCAATGAAATTAAACTTACACGAAAAATTAATTAATTAAACTAATTAAGCCAATTCTCTTGGACAGAGAGGAGATAAATCCTTGTACCTCATTTACATGGGCATCGGGAGACTCGTCTGGATTCAACATCTGCCTGAAGGTGTTGCTCGTTCTGGTTTCCTTTCTCAGCTGGTAGGTGGAGGGGCGACCTGCCAGTGTTTGCGTCGGGCACCCAGTTTCATCGGGCATCCGGGCCTGTGGCAGAGGCCTGGAGCTGGGAGTAGAAACGGCCCAGTCGGTCTGTGGCGGGAGGAGGCCGCAAACCACCAATTTAACGGGCCCGGGATGGGGTTGGCAAACCAGGAGGAGCCTCCGGAAATTTAAGAATTAATGTCCCCGGGACCTCCCCCGAGCAGAACGTGGGAGGAACAATCAGAGGAGCATTTTTTAGAAAAGTCGTGTTTTCCTTTCCTATTTTCTTCAATGCTTTTTTTGGGAAAGGGGGGGGGGGGCGATATCATTAATATCAACCATATAAATATGGGAGATGAGGAAATAAAATGCTTTTTCACTGGGGAGGATTGGAGTGAGGTGGTGGGAGGAGGGATGTCTTGCAATGCCACCTGCAGGAATACACCCTGGCAGAGTTGGCAACCTAGTCCGCCCCCTGCAGGTGAGGAGCATCACTGCCAGGCGTCTACAAATCTCTTGGCGCAAAAAAACACCACAAATCATATTTTGCTCAGAGGAGGCCTACGGACCAGGCTTCATTCCTGAGCTAATGCGAGTGGAAATTATACAACAACAGCTGCTTATGTTTACGCAGCCTCCGCGATGTCATAAAATGTCCCGAGACCCCTCATAAGGGCATTGTGAACAGAGATTAAGCCGCAAAAGGAGATATGGGGTCAGGTGATCAAACGCTTGGTCAAGGAGAGAGTCTGAAAGGAGGAGGGGTGGGGTAGAGAGGTTTAAGGAGGGAGGTCCGGAGCTTGGCCCAGGAAACCGAAGGCACGGCCGCCAACGGTGGAGAGATTCACTTCAGGGATGCTCAAGGAGGCAGAGGGACGCGATATGTCGGAAGGTTGTGGGGCTGGGGAAGATTACAGAGATAGGGATAGGCGAGGCCTTGGGGAAAAAAGGATGAAAAGTTCAAAATCAAGACATTGTTTGACCATCAGCCAAGGTCCATCAACGAGCACTGGGGTGATCGGGGAAACGGGAGTTACTGTGGTTTATGACATGGGCAGTAGAGGTTTGGATGACCTCAGGTTTACAGAGTGGCCTTGACAGGCTGAAGCTAGTCAGCCAGTGCCCCCCCCCCCAAATTCGCACACGGTGAGTCAATGTTTGGGGGTCAACGCAGTGGATTTGAGGCCCACTTTTTAAAATCGCACCGGACGAAGCAAAATACAGGGGAACTGCAAAGCAACAGCTTGAGCATCCGTGTCCAAACTCCCAGTGCGCAGAGTTCCGCAGTTACAGAGCTAACCTGATCCAAAATAAGCCGATGGTGTCTCGAGCAGCGGCTGCAAGAGGAGCAGCCTTCCGCCAACGGTGGGATTTTCCAGGCCCGCCGATGGCGAGCCATGAACGACGGGAACCCTCCCCCGCCTTGGCAGAGACGGGAACGGAACATCCCATCACCAGCCAATAGCAGGCAGCCTCCAACGCCACTAAACACGCTGCGGAGGGTCACGGGAAATCCCGCCCCAGACGTCCACATAGGGAATTTGATTATTTATTTGTGTACAACTCCAATGTTTGATGTGTCCAGGATATGACACCTGCATGGGCGGAAAAAAAAATAAGAAAGGTTTACATTTCTGTAGCACCCTCCGCAACCTCAGGATGACCCAAAGCCCTTTGTAGCCAATAAAGTGCTCTTCGTCACTTTATAATTTAGGTTTGGTAGGAACCAATGCATCCCTAGCAATCTCCCACGAACAGTAATGCGATCATAGAATCCCTACAGTGCAGGAGGAGGCCATTCAGCCCATCGAGTCTGTGCCAATCCTTCAAAAGAGCACTGTACCTAGGCCCAATCATGCTCTAGTCCTGTATCCCCACTGTGATGATAATCCTGTGCACAGTTCTGTATACAGTTATCTATTAATATATATAGTTATCGAGTCGACCTCCAACCAGCAGGTAGCGATAGAGATCTACCATGTGACTTGAGATCCGGCAGTTGGTAGTAAGTCATACTCGAGGTTGATCACACTAGAAGTAGCTCCAGGAAAATTCATTTACACGTTACCGTTTGCATCATAGTTCGTTAATAATCTTTCCATGTGTTCATTCTGTTAATAAAGTATCTTACTGGTCAAGGAATTAGATGTTCTGTGTGCATCTGTACTACGGTCACAACACAGAACATAACACCCACCAGACCGTTGGACACTAAGGGGCAATTTAGCGTGGCCAATCCATCTGACCTGCACATCTTTGGGCTGAGGGAGGAAACCTGAGCCCCCGGAGAAAACCCACGCAGACACGGGGAGAAAGTGCAGACTCCACACAGACAGTCACCCGAGGTCAGTATCGAACCTGGGTCCCTGGCGCTGTGAGGCAGCAGTGTAAGCATTGTTCCGCCGTGCCGCCCCGTGATGTAATGGCAAGAGAGCGACGTTGGTCGGAACAGTGGTTGAAAGAACACTCAGGCAGGACCGAACTGGGAACCTCGGCCTAGATTTTGTGCTCAAGCCTGTGGAGCACGGCTTCAACCCAGAGCTTTCTGTCTGAGACACAACGGGGCGAGCCACTGAGCCAGGCCAGGGTAGACACCTTGATTTATACATCAAGGAAATGACAATTGTGGCTCATGCGTGAATGATTACTAAAAGGATAAAGAAAGTTGCCCTGCTGAAAGATTCCTACTTAACCCAGCAAGGCACTGGGACTCTTTCCAAAGCTTATGTCAGTTCATTTCGCACAACGTACTTACCTTCGTTTCATGATGTATAATTTCCTGGTTGACAGCCCGGTCCTCGATTGTCAGCTCCCTGTAGGCAAGACAAAAGATGTTCACCGATAAATCTGGGTTCAAGTCAAGTCTACAGCAACGCGGGTTTATTTGTCATTTTCGATGTCGAAAGACACCGCACGAGGGGTAAACGTAGGACACTTGGCCGTCCTGGCCAAAAGCTTGCTCAATGAAAAGCAGCGAGAATTTGACGTTGACGTAGCTGCTTCCTAACCGTCTCAAGGTGGCTGCTCGGGAACCTATTCGGACGTAAAACTGGCAACGAGGAGATATTGAGGCACGGGACCAAAATCATGGCCAAACGGTCGATTTCGCAGGGAGCCTCGAAGGAGGGGAGTTGAAAAGACAGGGCTGTTTGGGAGGGGAATTCCGGATCCTCGGAAGGCGTGGCTGCCAACGGCCAAGGCAAGAAAAATTATCTGGAAAATTCTTGACTGAACCTGCCTGAAACCAGTCAGGAGGTCACATGAGCCACACGCGTATCTGTCCATCTCTACCATATTACGGAATTTATTAAATTCAGTCTTCACAAATCCAGAGGCTAGAGAGACAGCCTCCTCGCGATATTGATGTGGACATAACATTTATAAATATATGAGAGGTCTCAGACTGGGAGAAAGACAAAATCATTTTCCCCACATACATATATATGTATCTAAACCGGGGATTTATATGGGCTCAGGTTACAATTATGGGTAGTGTTTGTCTGCCAACCTGTCCTCCACAAATAAACTCCAAAACATCCCATCAGCAACCGAAAACTGAAGTAAATCTTGCACTGGTCAGTCTATTTATAACACTGACGGGTTCAAGTACAGATTTTACCTCATGTTTTCTTTGGGCGATGGGCACAGCGAGACCCAGAACAAAACTTGTACACCGCAGGCAAAATCTGAGATTAGAAGGGACTCATGGAGCAGTGAATGCTGCGGTGTGATGCTCAAGTATCTTTAAGGGGGCGTATCTTAAGCTGCAGTCCATCGCCTAGCCACCGTGAGACAGGATGTGATGTGCCATCGTGTGCTCCTCTCTTGGAAGTGCCCGACTATTGCCTCCATGCACATCTCCAAACATCACTCTGGCCCAGTGAGCAACAATGCTCAGATAACATTATAGGTGGCGCTGATTATAAAAGGTTTTGTCAGGGCGGCATGCGGCGCAGTGGTTAGCACTGGGACTGCGGCGCTGAGGACACGGGTTCGAATCCCGGCCCTGGGTCACTGTCCGTGCAAACTCCACACATTCTCCCCGTGTCTGCGTGGATCTCGCCCCCACAACCCAAAGATGTGCAGGGTAGATGGATTGGCCGCGCTAAATTGCCCTGTAATTGGAAAAAAAATAATTGGGTACTCTAAATGTACATTTAAAAAAAAAATTTTTTTTAAAAAAGTTTTGTCAAGTGCTTACTAATGAAGGCCGAGCTGCTCAGGAAATGAAAAATGAAATGAAAATCGCTTATTGTCACAAGTAGGCTTCAATGAAGTTACTGTGAAAAGCTCCTAGTCGCCACATTCCGGCGCCTGTTCGGGGAGGCTGGTACGGGAATTGAACCGTGCTGCTGGCCTGCCTTGGTCTGCTTTCAAAGCCAGCGATTTAGCCCTGTGCTAAACAGCCCCAGGAGGTCAACCCTTTTCTCTCGGTGGTCCAAGCGGTTGCTTATCACGGACCCTTGGCTGGGCGAAGAGAGAGGAGGAAGTAGATAGACTCGAAAGCAATGATTCCATTAGTGTACATCATACTACCAGGTTGAGGTGTTGTGATTTAGGATTTATCCCAACGGTGAGACTCCGCGATGCTAAGGAAACTCAACCAGGGAAAGAAACGTCAGAATATAAGAAGAGGGATGGGAGCATGAAGGATCCGAAGGTAGCATGTGGCCCCCAGGGTGCTGGCTTAGGCATAACTCTCAACTACGGCCCAGTTGTTAGGACGGGTGTCTCCGAATCGGAATGTTATGGGGGCGGTTTTGCGCCCGCGTTCACTGTCAGCGAGAATGGCGAAGCGGGCGCAAAACACTGCGAGAGTCCGGAAACGCGATTCTCGCCGGCAGGATCGCGATCTCCGGTTATTCCCGCCCCTCACCAGTGACATCACAGCATTCTCACCCAAAAAGGGCGGGAACCTCATTTTAACACATTTCGCTCAATTTAAATATAATTGAAGGGCTTCTGAGCTTTCCTCCCTGATGAAATATTCACGGCTCTTCTGTGTCAAGTGGGCGAGGTTCACAACAGCTATTTAAGAGCGTGAAGCACTCAAGGGGATCCCGCCGAGGGGTGGCCAAGGTAAGATTAGCCCCCTGGGGAAGAGAGAAACATGCCTGGGCTTAAGCGCCTGGCATTGCCCCCTGGCACAGGTTGCGAATGCCAGATTGACAGTGCCAACCTGTGTCAGCCTGTGCCAGGGGTAATGCCAGGGCAGGTCCTCTGGGGAGCCCAACTGGGGATGGGATGGGGGTTGTCCCTTTGTGATGGGAGTGGACTGAGCAGAGGCCTTAGGAGGTGGCAGGACATGGGGGGAGTGGGCAGGGAGGGGGACAACTTGGCCTTGGGGGGGTGGTGGGGGGGGGGGGGGGGGGGGGAAAGAGGCCCTGATAACGTTTTTTCCTTTAAAAAAAAAATTTAGAGTACCAAATTCTTTTTTTCCAATTAAGCGGCAATTTAGCGTGGCCAATCCACCTACCCGACGCATCTTTTTGGGTTGTGGGGGTGGGACCCACACACACATGGGGAAAGCCTCTGATAATTGTGCTGTGGTGGTAGAGGGGGGGGGGGAGGTGAGAGCCACTGATAGCTTTATGGTGGGGGGGGGGGGGCGGATGCAGGGGAGATGTTTGACCGCCAGTTCTGACCAGGGCGCCCTTTAAAGATGGCGCCTGGATCTCTGCGAAACCGGCCTTGCTGGCTGCGTCAGGCCCCACCCACCAGACTGACAACATAAACCATGCCCCCTTCTGCAGATCTGGTCCTAAAACCCAACGGTGCATCTGGAGAGATAAGACTGTGACACCCTGACCAAGTATGGGAGAATTCCACTCAGTGAGCTCAAGTCAAGCTCCATAGATCAGAACATCTCCCAGGGTGACACTTAATGGCTGAGCAATTGGTGGTGTTGGACATGACCTCTTCCAGGTGGAATATCAAGCTGAGAAGCTATCTGGCCTTCTCAGGTGGATTTATTTTCTTTATTCTTTCACGGGATGTGGGTATCATCATTTGTTGTCCATCCCTAGTTGCCCAGGACACGAGTAGTTTGCCACGCCGTTTCCGAGGGCAGTTAAGAGTCAACCACTTTGCTGTGGGTCTGGAGTCGCATATAGACCAGACCGGGTAAGGGCAGCAGATTTCCCTCCCCAACGGACATCAGTGAATCGGACGGGTGAAAAAGATCCTGTGGGGCTAATTTGAAAAAGAGACAGAGCTCTGCCTGGGGCCTAGGTCAATAAATATCGCCCAACGGCATCACCACAATATCAGATAGTCTGCCCATTGCCACGATGCGGTTTGTGGGATCTGTCTGTGCGCAAATTGGCTGCTGCGTTCTCTTCAGCCCCACAGCGACTGCACTTCGCAAGTACTCCCCTCCGAGCTGGCCCGAGGTGTCAAGGGGCGCCATATGAATGCAAGTCCTTCCTGTTTCCGAGTGGCTTGTGTGCCTGCCGCCTGACCGCCCGGCGCTCGCCCCCCACCCCCCCCGCCCCCGCCCCCCCCGGCAAATGAGTCACTGGTCAGCCCACGTTACCGGATCTACACGGGCTGGAACCTGGCAAAAGGGAAACTCCACCTTTTCTCGGAGGGCGCAGCGGCCTGTCGGGTCGGAAGAGGACGGGGAGCTCTGACCGACTGCGGCCGCTCCGGCCTCTCCTTCGGATGGGGACTGCGGAAGAGGTAGTCGTACTCCGGAAGAATTTGCGCCAGTGCATCGTAGGGCGGGAGACTGACTCTGTCCTGCTGGAGCTGCAAAAAAAAAAAAAACCCAGAGGAATAGAGTCAGGCAAAGACAGAACTGAATTCACAACAGCAACTTATATTTATATAGCGTCTTTAACATAATTAAACGGAAACAAACCGTGCCACCAAGCCACAAGAGGAGTTATGGGGTCAGATTTTCCACGTGCCCCCATGGCGTCTTTCGTGCCGGCGGAGGTGGTCGGTCATTGGCCAGCGCCGGGATGTCCTAATCCTGCTGTTGCCAACGGGTTTACCAATGTCTGTGCCACCCCCACAGCTGATGAACACGCGGAGGGTGTTCACCGCCGGCACGAACGGCCGGATAAAATCTACTGGGTCAGATGACCAAAGACATGGTCAATGAGGTAGGTTTCAAGCGGGAAGGTGGGGTGGAGGGGGCAGGAAGGGGTAATAGGGAGGGAGTTCCAGGACCTTGGACCAGGGCTGTTCAACCCCCAATCGTGGAGCAATTAAATCACCGATTCTCGGGGGACTAGCTTAGATGTCTTGGAGGGACGTCGGGCTGCAGGAGGTCACAGAGATAAGGGCCATGGAGAGGTTTGAAAAGGAGGATTAGAATTTTTAAGATCAAGATGTTGCTTGATCAGGAGCCATTGTAGATCAGCGAGTATTAGGCTGATAGGGGAAATGTGGCTTGGTGCGAGTTAACCCATCAGCAACAGATGATCTTCACAAAGGAGGAAATAGTATTGCTTAAATGTAGCTTTTTTCTGTCTGTTACATGTGGCATTTCAACCCTTTCTCACCCACTAACTAGTTATCTCACAGGGGAATCATCCTTGTTCCCTGGACCAAAGACAATACAATCCCATGGGAATCCATCATGGGAGTACAGGTTCATGAGAGGAAATCAGGAATGTGTATGATTATTGCCCATCCCTAGTTGCCCTTGAGGTGACGGTGGCGAGTTGCCTTCTTGAACCGCTGCAGTCCCGGAGGTGTAGGTACACCGACTGTGCTGTTAGGGAGGGAGTTCCAGGATTTTGTTCCAGCGACAGTGAAGGAACGGCGATATATTTCCAAGGTGGTTAGTGGCTAGATGGGGAACTTCCTGCTGCTGGGGTTCCCAGTTATCTGCTGCTCTCGTCTTTCTAGATGGTAGTGGTCTTGGGTTTGGGTGGTGCTGCCTAAGGAGCCTTGGTGAGTTCCTGCAGTGCATCTTGTAGATGGTACACACGGCTGCCACGGTTCATCGGGGGTGGAGGGTTTGAAGGTTTATGGAAGGAGGAGCAATCAGGCGAGCTGCTTTGACCTGGATGGTGTTGAGCTTCTTAGTGTTGTTGGAGCTGCACTCATCCAGGCAAGTGGAGAGTATTCCATTACACTCCTGACTTGTGCCTTGTAGATGGTGGACATGCTTTTGGGGGGGGGGGGGGGGGGGGGGGGGGGAGGAGACCAGGAGGTGAGTTACTCACCATCGGATTCCTAGCCTTTGACATGTTCTGGTAGCCGCAGTATTAATGTGGCTAGTCCAGTTCAGTTTCTGATCAAGAGGTTGATTGTGGGTGTTTCAGCGATGGTAATACCATTGAATGTCAAGGTCCTCTCTTGTAGGAGATAGTCATTGCCGGGCACGTGCGTGGCACAAATGTAACTTGGCACTTGTCAGCCCAAGCCTATGTTTTTCCCTCTTGTTGGGTTCGTCACCACCTGTCGCGGGCCCAGTCCAACAATTATGTCCTTTAGGAGCCGGCCAGTTCGACCCGAGTTGGTACAATCGAGCCAACCTCGGTGATCAGTGGTTAGCACAGTTGTTTCACAGCGCCAGGGTCCCAGGTTTGATTACCCGGCTTGGGTCACTGTCTGTGCGGAGTCTGCACGTTCTCCCAGTGTCTGCGTGGGTTTCCTCCGGGTGCTCCGGTTTCCTCCCACAAGTCCCGAAAGACGTGCTCGTTAGGTGATTTGGACATTCTGAATTCTCCCTCTGTGTACCCGAACAGGTGCCGGATTGTGGCGACTAGGGGATTTTCACAGTAACTTCATTGCAGTGTTAATGTAAGCCTACTTGTGACAATAAAGATTAGTTTAATATTATTATTGAATTCAATGTTATGTCCATAGGTTGTAAGTGTAACGTGCCTAATCAGAAGAGGAGGTTCTGTTCCTCCAGTTTGTTTTGGGCTTCACTAAATAAATTGCATTCCGCATCCTAACCCTAAACATTTGAACTGTATTGGGATAATCCAACAATGTAATTTAATTCAAAATGCTGCACCTCCAACTGGGCTAAACTCCCTCCAGTTCTACTCTGGAGTATCCACCTCAACTTTGTGCTCATTTTACTGGAGTGGAACTTGAACCCACAGAGGGAAGAGTGCCACTAATGGAACAATTGTTAACACAGAGCTGAAGGAGGCCCTCCATTGCGTCTATGCTCACTCTTTGAAAGGGCTATCCAATTTCTATCGCCCCCCCTGCTGGGTAAGACTTCCTCCTTCACAACTTAATCCAATTCCCTTTGGAAAGTTGGTGACAAGGGGTTCACCCATTGACTGGAGAGCCAATGAGAGTCCAGCGTCACCTCCTTGGGGGAAGGCTTGCTGTATCACATCCCATCAGCCACTTAGCCGGTGGTGGGCCGGGAAGGAGATCAAGGACACCCGGGGTTGGAAATCCCACCCCCACCGAGAAATGGTCCCACCACAGGCCCAGGGTTAGCGAGGGATCCCAGGCTACAGGTGAGAGAAGGCAGGATGGGGTTGCGGAGTGGGGGGGTAGTTGGCTGGCTGGGGGAATGCAGGGGGTTTAGGTGAAAAGGAAAGGGGGTAGCTCTCAGCTGGTTCCCCCCCCCCCCCCCCCCACCCCCCACCCACCCACTCCACCTCCCCTCCAGTTTCCCATGGCTAGATCCCTCAATCAGGAAGGATGGGCGAGATTCTCTGCATGTGGGATCCTCCGTTCCGCGGGCAGCATACCCACGCCCGCGGGTTTGCCGGCGGTGTGGGCTGGCCACACCGGGAAATCCCATTGGCAGGAACTGAGAATCCCGCTGCCGGCGAGGGCGCGCCGCCCAGGAAAACGCGGCTGGTGGACCGGAGAATCCTGCCCTACGTGTCTGACACCATCTCCGGAAGGAGCAAGCAAGCCCGACGGGGTTTCACTTTGCAGGCTTCCCATGTAGCAAGCCTGCCATTGGTTGGGTACTTGCAGAGGCGGGATGAGGCCCTTAATTGGATATTAAATGTCTACTCAAGGGCCTGGATTGACAACGGTGTGGTGATATGTCTATGGGCTACATCACAGTTGGATGGTGTGCGACCTCCAACCAGCAGATGGTGGTACAGACACACCATGCGGTCTCTACACCAAGGTCATGTGACCTGTGACTCCGCGATAAGGGGAGACACATCTGGCCAGCTTCAGAAGAAGATTGAGAGGGTGATGAGACATACATGGAAATGGTCAGTGCTAGGTGCAGATTCCAGAGGAGTAGTTAGCAGACTCCATGATAACGTGTTCTGTATCAGACTGCTATCTCACCACACGAGACTCAACAAAAGATTTTAGTTTGGACAAGTTGCAGAGTTTGGTGGATTCCTTCATAAGGTATAAAGGACCAAACGCAACAGTCGGGGCAAGAAGGTCTTTCAAGAATTTCCAGCCCCAGATTTAACCAGGGCAGAGGTGGGAATGGGACAGGGTCTCCACTCTGCACCCTCCCGCCTGAACTAAATGGCCCCCATTCCCACCCCCAAACTCACCTCTGGGGAGGATATTTAACCCCACCACAATATCATGATTCTACTCTTTAATATGCCACACATTCCAGATCATAACACCTTGAGTAAATTCTGGTTCTTTTGCCAATTATACATCTTATGATGTGAACATTTGAAAACAAAGATTTTCTCTCATGAATATAATCTCTAACTTGCAGCGTCTTGCTACTTTCGAGACTGACATCTCTCGGTGACGTCTTTTCTCTATAGATTTGTTCACAAGCAAAAGATAAAGGCCACCGTGGGTTTGATCTTCCGTTACATCTTAGGCACTGTTTCAATGTAATAAAACAACAAAGTTATATTATGCTAATCTCATAACCAGAAACAGCGATATGAAGAATGTCACAGGAAGGATGTTTTAGGATAAACTGCACATGCACAGAATCTTCTGTCTGTTTTTCAATATTCTTTTTTATATTTAATCGGCAGCTGTTTTCATCATTAATATTTACACCATGAAATCGTCAAATATTAAAGCAGAGAGGGCCATTCGGTCCATTGAGCCCTTGCTTGCTCATTGAAAGATTCATCCAATTAGTTGTCCCACTCCTCTGCATTTGACCTGTGGCGAAGGAATATTTCGCCCCCACAAGTGTAAATCCAAGTCCCTTTCGGGTGTTCCGACTGAACATGGTACCAGAGAAGATAAAGGAATTTCAGATGATCGTGCACACATGGTGTCATCTTAATCTTGATCGTATTTATCCCTCAATCAACAACATCATAACCAATGATCATCTGGTCGTGGGAACGAGGGCAGTTAGGGATGGGCAATGAATGCTGGGACCGAATTCTCCATTCCTGATACTGAGGGCGTGATCCAATGGCAAACCGCGCCCAAAAAGCAACGCAGTTGTTGAAAGCCGGGAGACTCACTCTTGGGATCTACCCGACTCGCAAAGCCTCGCAGGATTCAACCTGATCACGCGAGACGTTGCGATGTGAATCCCACCACAATGGGCGGGATCACGTTTTGGCAAATCTGCATTATCAGAACGAAACAGTAAACCTCACTCTAATGTGCAGATTCCCGAGGTACCCGAGGTGTTGGGATTTATCCCCTTCACCTCCGAGACCTTGGGCGAGCACCTTTCAACATTGGTCCCCACAAATGGGGACCAGACGGAACAGCACTTGTGGGGATCTCCAAGGGATCGGAGGCCTCCAGCTGTATGCCCTTTGGGCACTGCTGGTGCTACCTGGGTACCCTGCCACTGGCACTAACAAAGTGCCCAGGTGGCACTTTCCAGCTGGCATGGCCAATGCCAGGGTGCCAGATGGCACTGCCAAGGTGCCACGCTGGCATTTTTGCATTTATGCGATCAGGCTGGAGTTTCCTGGTGTGGGTGATGGGGTGGGGTTCCTCCCATATTGCATTTGGGCTGGGCGGGTGGGGGAGGAGGTCAAGGATTCTTTTGGGGGCCTCGAACATCAGGATGCCATTTAGAAATGGCGACCCAATCTCTCACGACAACAGGGAGATGCGACGAGCGGAGCTCCCCATAGTTAAAAACGGAGCGATGAGAGAGTTTGGCTGCTCATTCCCCATTTAGGCCCCTTATTCAACGCAAGTCATGTTGACTAGTCAGCTGTTTATCGGAACCGTGAGTGCCGGAAAACACGCGGCACGCTAGAGGACTTTGTCCCTTTTTGGGGAAGATCGCGTCCCAAGCGTTGACGCCAGCACAGGATTCATGGAGTTCCTCAACAGCAATACTGGCGCTGCGCCTGGACCGATTCAGCGACTGTTGAGGGGCTCGCACTGGCGCCACGTGGCACTCAATCAATTCCAATGAAAAACGGTGCGGGATTCGCCGGGTCCGTGATTGACACTCAGGAGGCTGACAAGCTGCAGGCACACACAGCTGGTTTAGCATAGTGGGCTAAACAGCTGACTTGTATTGCAGAACAAGGCCACCAAGCGGGTTCAATTCCCGTATCAGCCTCCCCGAACAGGTGCCGGAATGTGACGACTACGGGCTTTTCACAGTAGCTTAATTGAAGCCTACTTGCGGCAATAAGCGATTATTATCCCAGCCAACAAGATGCCACTGGTTGCGCTGGAGCGTGCCTGTCCCGCTGATGAGTCGGCTGGGGCCAGAGGGGACTTAGAGGGGTGGGCTGGAGGGACACCCATATGACCCGTGGCCCTAAGTTCAGTGGGTAGTCAGCAGCGTGCGCAGCTGCATGGCTGCCTTACCGGCTGCGGCAATGGTGTTCCATGCCCGTCCATCCCGGTCCCACAGCCCACTCTTGGCCACCCCCTACTACTCCCCCCAGCCCTGGCAGAAGCCCCCCGGCCAGCAGCACAACTGTAGCGATGTTGGACACTCTCCGTACCCTACTCCCTCCCTCAGCAGCCATGGCGCCTGTTTCACGATTTTTGAAAGCACAAGTGAACCGCGCCGTCGGTAATTCCCCCGGGTGAAGGCGGAGCATCGCGGAGGCCCCGGAGAATACCAGGTCAGGCCCGCTAATGATATACAAATGGTGTGTTCTGCACGTGCGTTCTGGAACGCATTGGCGCCGCTGTCAAGGCCCCGGAGAATGGAGATTCGGCGTGAAACTGGTGCCCACCACGATTTTGACGTCAAAACCGATTCCCCGTCCAACCGCATTTCCTAATTTCGGCGTTGGCCGGCGGAGATTCCTGCCCATTAATTTTTTTAAACTTGCTGTCAGTACGCCACTGGTTGCAAAGCATTTTGGGATGCTCTTAAAATACAGGAGATGAATGAAAGACCATCATTCATGCTTTAGTTAAATTGATAACAAGGCAGATAATGGGGAATACAGTGGCGTCGTGGTAATATCACTGGCCTAACCCAGGGACCCAGGTTAATGCTGTGGGGATACGAGTTCAAATCCCCCTCCCCGCACAGTCACTGGTGGAATTTAAATTCAATTAATTCAAATGTGCAATTGAAATGGTTTTAAAAATGCACCCGGTTCACTAATGGCCCTTGTTTTTACCTGGTCTGGCTCCAGACCCACATTAACTTTTACAGGACCTCTGAAATGGCCACTCAGTTCAAGAGTAATTAGAGATGGACAACAACTTTGCATGAAACAATTTTTATAAAACCTATTGTCGACAGACTTCAGAGAATGTAGGAGAGAGAATACCCAGCCCTTGAACCTCACTCCATTTGTCTCCGTGAAGCCGTTGCATTGCCTCAGAATGGGATCAAATCCCTGCACAAACTTCTAGAAGTTTCCAGCAGAGGCTGAGGCTGCTTGAGCTTGTGCTCTCTCATTGAAAAAGCAGTCGTGCCAAGTCTGGCTTTTCTCACACAACCATACAGCAATTAAAAACAAACTTTTTTTTTCCCTCACAGATTTTTGAAAATGTTATGTTTTTAACCTATTAAACCCATTTACTGTCTCTCCATGATCAAACTCAGGACATGTGACACTCACCTGTTGCTCTCTCTTGCAACCCCCTCCGCCCCCCTCCCCCCCACCCATCATTTTCCTCAGTCCCATAAATAGATTCAATTACCAGGCAAGTGGAGGGTATTCCATCGCACTCCTGACTTGTGCCTTGTAGATGGAGGACAGGTTTTGGGGGGAGTCAGGGGGAGTATTACTCGCCGCAGAATTCCCAGCCTCTGACCTGCTCTTGTAGCCACAGTGTTTACATTTTCCAGTTCAGTTCCATTCTGGCCAGGATTTTACGGACTAGACGTGGATGCGCCACGGAGAATGCCGGCCAAACGTCCATTGACCTTCGGCGGATCGGACAATCGCGGTGGTCGGCGAGTCTGGAAAATCCCACCCACTCAGTTTACTTGCCCTACGTTGCAAATGACAAAGATGTCAGGGTACAGGAAACTCAAGGAAGGGTCAACTCGCTAAAAGAGGAAGTTGTGTGTCTCCGTCAGACCTAGTTTCTTTTTCAAGTTGCTGGAAGATGCACTTGGTCATTCGGTTCCATGACAGCTTTGTCATTTCAAACTTCCCCACCGCCTAACCTATCCCCGAGCTTCTCTTTTCCTCCACCAGACCCTCCCCCCTTTGTCAACCGTATAAATAAAACCTCGTCACATTTCGACCTCTCTTCAGTTCTGAAGAGGTGTCATATTGGGCTTGAGAAGTTAACTCTGACCGACAATCTTCCGGTTCTTCCCGCTGGGCGGGGGGGAGGAGAAGACTTCCAGTCCCACCATTGACGACCACCCCACCCCCACCCCACATGGTGTTTCCTGGTGACAGAGGGTGTGGGACACGCAAAACCCGAGGCATGGGCTGGACTGGAAGATACCACCGTCTACAGGGGAGGGGGGGGGGTCCGGAAAGTCTCACCCCGCCCCCCGCCCGCCCCGTTTCTCTCTCCACAGACGCTACTAGACCTGCTGAGTTTTCCCAGCACGTCATTTCAGAATTTCAGCGACAGTTTGCTTTCATTGCACCTTTCAATGACTCCTGGATAATGTCTCTAGACTCCAGTGCTCCTCTACGTCATTTAGACTCCTGTTTTTCCAAGGAGCACATGATCTCCTTATTCTTCCTCCTAAAAGGCACCACCTTATTTTTATCTAAATGGAATTCAATTTGCCAATTGACACACCCATTCTGCAGCTTCTGAAATGTTGGTGCAAGATTATGCAACAATTAGGCAACCAGGCTCAAAGGCTGTATGAAAATGGATAGTCATCTTCCTTCGCGGGATACAGTGCACCGATCAGGCTTAATTAATTTTCCAAATACTCACGGTTGCTGTAAGGGGCCTGTAGTATGCACCCATTTGGCGCATTCTGAGCATATGCCAGCCTCCTCCAAACAAGGCAGTGCAGTAGCACAGTGGTTAGCACAGTTGCTTCACAGCGCCAGGGTCCCAGGTTCGATTCACTGCTGGGTCACCGTCTGTGCGGCGTCTGCACGTTCTCCCCGTGTCTGCGTGGGTTTCCTCCGGGTGCTCCGGTTTCCACCCACAGTCCAAAGATGTGCAGGTTAGGTGGATTGGCCAAGCTAAATTGCCCCTTAAGTGTCCAAAAAAGGTCAGGTGGGGTTAATGGGATAGGGTGGAGATTTGCGGTGCTCTTTCCAAGGGTCGGTGCAGACTTGATGGGCCGAATGGCCTCCTGCCGCCTGTAAATTCTATATCTAAAACATCCAGCGTAAACCCGGGGTTCAACTGTCCCCTTCTCGCCTGCTCAAAATAGACACGGTACCCTGTGGCAAACTTGCTCAAGTGCCCTTATTACTTCCGCAGCCTCCCTTTATAAGGTTGCTAAGTAGTCCCTACCCAGTTACCTGCAAAGCAAAAGAAAACCAATCCTTGGCACCTAATGCTGGTATTATCGTTTTGGAAGGTGCGCTTGACCAGGAACTGCAGCCCCTCCCCGGCCAGCCTCGCTGATTATTGCCGTCCCCCCCCTCTCGGGGAGCCACAATACATTCTTTGTCGACTCACTCTTCCCGTCGCTACAACACAACCTTTCCTTAGCTACGGCTGCCATTGCACTGGCTGAGCACGGGGACGTGGGGTGGGGTGTGGAAGGCAGGTTAATTGACAAGGCTACCGTGGAAACAAACTTGTTTGATTGGCGGCGGTTGTTGGTGAACGGCATCTTATTCTGAGAGAATGGAGCATTTCTCAAACTACGAGGAAAGTGCTCGGTTTTGACTGCAGTTGAATTAATATTTTAACGAAGAGCAATTAACAGTCTGATTAAGAGACAATTTGTACTTGTTACTTATTGTTTCTGCAAGCTATTAAGAGTGCTTCTCAAAGCTGGACCTCGCCTTCTCTTGGGGGTCCCCGAAATAATGTAGAGCCTGGAGCGGCGCATGCCCGCTCCATGTACTCCACAGACTGAGCTGCCTGACTAACTAGGAGGGGACAACACATCTTGTAGAAGTGCTGAAAGAAGCATGAAAGTAAATACACGTTTTCTCAAAAGCATTGTTAACAAAACTCATTCGAACGCCAAACTTTCACATCGTAAGTATTTTCTGACCAGTTGCTTTTCCACAGAATATTGTAGATAAAAGAGATTGAGCCAAAATTTGGCAGATGGAATTTAATGTGGATAAGTGTGAGAACATCGAACATACAGTGCAGAAGGAGGCCATTCGGCCCATCGAGTCTGCACCGACCCACTTAAGCCCTCACTTCCACCCTATCCCCGTAACCCAATGACCCCTCCTAACCTTCTGGTCACTAAGGGGCAATTTATCATGGCCAATCCACCTAACCTGCACGTCTTTGGACTGTGGGAGGAAACCGGGGCACCCGGAGGAAACCCACGCAGACACGGGGAGAACGTGCATACTCCGCACAGACAGTGACACAGCGGGGAATCGAACCTGGGACCCTGGCGTGGCCAACCCACCTGGCTTGCACATTTTATTTTTTTTGGGTTGTGGGGGCGAAACCCACGCAGACACTGGGAGAATGTGCAAACCCCACATGGACAGTGACCCAGAGCCGGGATCGAACTCGGGACCTCGGCGCATGATGCCACAGTGCTAACCACTGCACCTGAGGTTATCCATTTTGGCCGAAAAAATAGAAAGACAAATTATTCTCCAAATGGAAAGCAGATTCGAAATGCATCTGAACAGAGGGATCTGGGTGTCTTTGTTGATGAATCGCAGAAAGTTGGTGTGCAGGGACAGCATGTAATTGGAATGCTAACATTTATTGCAAAAGGACTGGAGTATAAAAGTAGAGAGGTTTTGTTGCATTTGTATAGGGTGTTGGTGAGACCACACCTGGAGTATTGTGTCCAGTTTTGGACCCCTTATTTGAGGAAGGATGTGGTGGCATTGGAGGAAGTTCCAGAGGAGGTTCACCAGATTGATTCCAAGAATGAAAGGGTTGATGTATGAGGAGAGATTAAAACATTTTTGGCTAATACTCGTTGGGAGTTTAGAAGGATGAGAGAGGATCTGATCGAGGAATATATGATACCAAAAGGGATTGATAAATAAATGTAGACCAAATGTTCCTCCTAGGGCAACCTAGAAAGAGAGGTCACAGATACAGGTTGAAAGGCAGTAGACTTAGAACTGAAAAGAGGAGGAACTACTTTTCGCAGAGGGTGGTGAATTTGTGGAACTTGCTGTTCTGTAGTACGGTGGAATCCGAGTCATTAAATGGTTTCACGAAGGAGATAGATATCTTTCTGATAAAAAAAACAGGTTCAAGGGAAATGAGGAACAGATAGGGAGGTGGATTTGAGACCAGGAAGAGATCAGGCATGATCTGATCGAATGACGGAGCAGGTTCGAAAGGCTGAATTGCCTACGTCTGCTCCTATTCCTATGTTGTCGAAGCTTTTCATGTTGCACTCATCAGGACAAGTGCCAGAATACCAAATTTCGAACAATCACCATCTATACTACTGCTGATTGGCTGGCAAATCAACTGATTGGCTAAGGTCTTGCTATGGAATAAGCAACCCTGAGTTCCAGGATTAGGAAGCCTCCAGTTCAAAAAAGTGGGTGATGTCCATTTATCCGCAAGCATCCATTCTCTACAAACAAAAGGAACATGTCCAAGTCTTGCACCTTTTTTTCAATTAACCAGGAGCTCAGGGGAAGCCTACAATTCACCGTTGCTTTCTCCATGGCAACCCCTCAGCCAATCAGAGGTGACTTGCCAACCAAGCGGCATGCAGGGCGTCAGGTTTGGAGTAAAAATAATCCAGGGAATTTCTCCCTGCCTCTCCTAGTTGCCCAGAATCAGTCCTGGAAACCAATCGTATTTACACCCTCAGGATGCCCCGTAGTGTTTAAAGGCCAGGAATTGCATTCCATGGTTTAGCCGCGGTTGTTAAGCAATAGGCAGCAGCCATTTTACAGGAAGCAAGGTCCCACAATCAGAAATGTGATCAATTAATCAGTTTTGGGTGTGTTGGTTGAGCATCATCCTGTACCATGGAACCCTTTAATAATTCACCACCCTCTGGCTGAAGAAATTCCTCCTCATCTCTGTTTTAAAGGATAGTCCCTTCAGTCTGAGATTGTGCCCTCTGGTTCTAGTTTTTCCTGCTAGTGGAAACATCCTCTCCACGTCCACTCTATCCAGGCCTCTCACTATCCTGTAAGATTCAATAAGATCCCCCCTCATCCTTCTAAACTCCAAAGAGTCCAGACCCAGAGTCCTCAATTGAGGAAGTGAAGGAGAGTGATACAGACTCGAAACGTTAACTATGGGTGATATCAATGTTGTGTCAATGCGAGGCTCTTCTGGCTGTCATCTTATCAAAAAGGTGAAAATATTTTCAGCTAATGTCCTTTATTAAAATAGTAAAATGCATGAACATGGTTACTGCTAAAAGTAGCCTTCGCTACCTCAACACATAGATATCTTTCAGGTGCACCTACGCTGAGATAACATAATAATAATAATCATCGCTTATTGTCACAAGTAGGCTTCAATGAAGTTACTATGAAAAGCCACTAGTCGCCACATTCCGGCGCCTGTTCGGGGAGGCCGGTATGGGAATTGAACCTGCGCTGCTGGCCTTGTTCTGCGTTACAAGCCAGCTGTTTAGCCCACTGTGCTAAACCAGCCCCTCTTTAGTTTGTGTGTGTGTGGGTGGATGAGTGAGTTTAGCACAGGCTGCAGGATTAAGGACAATGTAAGCCATCTAGGATGTGCTGTAATGAGTGGAGTTTTTCAAAGTGGACGCTAAATGCCTTTCAATGGATCCTGTGTTTATTTGTACACAGGTCACTCCCTCTGGTATCTGATCAGTCATATAATCCCACTCAACACTGGCTGGAGGGCACAACGTTTCTGATATCAGCCCATTTCCACTCTCTAAGGTCGTGTTTATCGAATATGCCGATCTCCCAATGCACTACAATTTCCATCCTGTATTACGAACGGGGGAGGGGGAGGGGATGTGCTAATGGGGGTCCCCATTCTGGCCTTATCTAAATTCATCTCACAACAGGCTGCAATCGATGCCTTGTTCTCTTCCCTCAGGTGAAGCGATATGAAAGAAAGCTGGCAGTGCACGGAGGTGTAATTAGCTCACCTCTGGGGCCTGTCCCCCCGCAGAGAGCTGGGGAGATGGGGAAACGGTGGGCTAATGGATGGATCGGGCAGGGCAGGCGACAAAGGCTCACAGGTCGCTTCCTATCTGCATAGGAGGCAGACAGGCAGACCACAGCACAGAGCACATTCACATTACCTTCAGCATTTAACATCATTAAATGCCATTATTCCACAAAAACAAGAGAAACTGCTAGAAACACAATCAGGTCTGGCAGCAACTGGGAAAGGCAAAATCTGTACAGAATCTTCCTGGTTCTGACTTTGGGTCTCAACTTATCATTCAGCCCTTTTACTTTTGGATGTATTTGCAACATCTTCAGTTTGTATTTCACATTAGCGGGAGCTGTGTAGAGTCGGTCATTGGCTCAGCATTTCATAAAATTTACAGTGCAGAAGGAGGCCATTCGGCCCATCAAGTCTACACTGGCCTTTGGAAAGAGCACCCCACCTAAGCCCACACCTCCACCCTATCCCTGTAACCCCACCTAACCTTTTTGGACACTAAGGACAGTTTAGCATGGCCAACACACCTAACCTGCACATCTTTGGACTGTGGGAGGAAACCCACGCTGACATGGGGAGAGCGTGCAGACTCCGCACAGACAGTCACCCAAGCAGGGAATCGAACCTGGGATCCTGGAGCTGTGAAGCAACTGTGCTAACCACTGTGCTGCCCACATTTATCAGTCCTGTTAGGGAAGCAGGAGGTGGAGGGTCCACCCCCCACATTGGGCAGTCTCGACGAATGGAGGATTCGACCCTCACTCTCGATCGAGCTTACAGACTCACAAGAACAGGAAAAACGGGTGCAGGAGTAGGCCTTTCGGCCCATCGAGCCTGTTCCGCCGTTCAATACGACCAGGGCTGATGTTGGGTTTCAACTCCATTTTCACCGTATCCCTCAATTCCCCAAGACCAAAAATCTGTCTGTCCCCAGCCTTAAATATATTCGAGGAAGGAGCACCCACAATCTTCCGGGGTGGAGAATCCCAAAGATTCACAACCCTTTGAGTGAAGTAATTTCTCCTCATCTCAGTCCTAAATGATTGGCCTCCTTATCCCGAGACTGTGCACCCCCACCACCCCAATTTTAGATTCACCGACCAGCGGGAACAATCTCTCAGCATCCACCCTATCAAAACCCCTCCAAAACCTTGTAGGTTTCAAAGAGGTCACCTCTTATTCTTCTAAACTCCAGAGAATATATCCCAATTTACTCAGCTTATCATCCAAGGACCAATTTAGAGCCATTTTGCTGTATCACCCACCGCCAATGTGAGTATATTTCCTTTCATAGGAGCAGAATTAGGCCACTCGGCCCATCGAGTCTGCTCCGCCATTCAATCATGGCTGATATGTTTCTCATCCCCATTCTCCTGCCTTCTCCCCATAACCCCTGATCCCCTTATTAATCAAGAACCTATCTACCTCTGTCTTAAAGACACTCAGTGATTTGGCCTCCACAGTCTTCTGCGGCAAAGAGTTCCACAGATTCACCACCCTCTGGCTGAAGAAATTCCTCCTCTTCTCTGTTTTAAAGGATCGTCCCTTCTGTCTGAGATTATGTCTGGTTCTAGTTTTTCTTACTAGTGTAAACATCCTCTCCACGTCCACTCTATCCAGGCCTCGCAATATCCTGTATCA
Organism: Scyliorhinus torazame; assembly: GCF_047496885.1. Lineage (NCBI taxonomy): Eukaryota > Metazoa > Chordata > Chondrichthyes > Carcharhiniformes > Scyliorhinidae > Scyliorhinus > Scyliorhinus torazame. The sequence goes on along the minus strand of NC_092736.1, from coordinate 11,297,858 downwards.
ATCAGGTCCCCCCTCATCCTCCTAAACTCTAACAAGTAGAGGCCCAGAGTCCTACACACAGTATTCCAGTTGTGAGTCAGAATTCTCTAACCATCAGGATTTTATTTTCCCACCATCAACGACCCCCCCCCCCCCCCCCCACCCCCAGCGGCGTGAGACAGTTTCAATGGGAACCCCATTGACAAGCAACGGGAATAGAGAGTCCCGCCCTCAGCGAATGGTGCACCACCGAGAAACACAGGGCTGGAGGAGTGGGGAATTCCCCCCCCCCCCCCCCCACCTCCCCCCCCCGATCTCACCTAACCCCACAGCAGAGGCTCAACAACCTGAGAAAACTCCAATGTGTACCATGGAGTTTACCTGACCTACAACTTTTAATAGAGTTTGGATTTGAGGAGCACAAGGGCGCACTTTCCAGGTGTTATGCAACAGAGACCTTAAATATTTTTAAACAAAACAATGTTTATTCTATTAATTCAGTTAACATTTTATAAACACACAGTAAACATTTTATTAACTACCAATGCAACTACCCCCTACAGATACAGTACTCTATATGTAACCCGTAATAACTTTCCTAACAACATCCATAAGCCAAACACCCTTTTTAACAAAGCAGTAGGTATCAATTCTTTATACAAGACAGTTATCACTTTTAAATTATCAAGTGATCTGGACACCTTTTAACATACAGAGAGAGAGACAAAATGAACCTTCCTTGTCTGAATTCAGCTTTCAACTTCCTTAAAAAAAAAACACAAAGCCACAAACAGCTTCCAGCTCAAAACAAAAGTAAAAGCCAGAGACGCAACCCAGCTCCACCCACACAATGACATCACTGCAGCTATTTGATAAACACCCATTTCTTAAAGGTACACTCCCATGACAACACTAGCACAGGCGAATCGAAAAGCAGAATACTGCAGATGCTGGAAATACTCAGCAGGCCAGGCTTGCCCTGCCCACCCCATGCCCAAACCAATTACATCTCTAATTTTTCCCAGTTCTGATGAAAGGTCCCTGACCTGAAACCTTAATCTTGTTAGGATCCCGGATGAGATCCCAATTATTTCCAATTTGTAAAACTGTGCGAAAATGTTACTACACCACAGGAGTAATCACACAGACTCATAGGAATCTTTAATGTTAAAACAAACTTTAATTTAAACACAGAATTATCCACATTAGCAACAAAGAAATTGCTTTACAGTTAACAGTTCTTAAGTAAAAGAGAAAACCTTAACTTACTTCTTAAACCTGCCACTATATTCCAATTAAGCAAACCAATATCTTTCAAATACCACTTACGAATAAAGTTAGCAACCAGGGTTTTACTTGCTTTTCTCTGTGCATTTCTACTGCAAATTCTATAGTCCTCTTTGGATTGTAGCTTAAGCTCCTTTATGGGGTGTAAATCATCCCAAATTGCCCTTGAACTAAATGGCTTTAGAGGGCAGTTGAGAATCAACTCCATTGCTGGAGTCACATGTGGGCCAGGCTGGGTAAGGACGACAGATTTCCTTCCCTACTGGGCATTAACAAACCAGATGGGTTTTTGTACAACAATGGACAATGGTTTCATTGTCACTATCTTTATAGTTCCAGATTTATTAATTGAATTGAAAATCTCACCATGGTGGGATTTGAACCCATGTCCCCAAAGCATTAGCCTGGGGTTCTTGATTCTTAATCCAGTGACATGACCACTGCACCACCATCTCCCCTAAATTACATCAGCTACCTCACATAATAACTCTACAGTTGGGAGAAAGGAGGAGGGGATTTGGTAAGCATACAGCCAGTAAAGTAGTCATTGGGCGTGATTCTCCCGGCGCGCCCGTCTGGCGGCCAGAAATTCCCGTCCAAGGTCAATGGACCTTTACATGGTCCTCATCCCACCCATGGCGATCTTGCGCCAGAAAAATCTAGCCCATTGTCATAATGTCGGAAATGGTGGAAGCGGATTGGCGATTACAAAGGTACCTCAACGAGCAAATGATAAGATAATCTGTTTTGGTGATGTTAAGGGTTAAATGTTGGCCAGAACACTGGGGAGAATTCTCCTGGTCTTCTTCAAAAACCCGCAATCGGCCTTCAGCATCCTGACTTCTCAAGTGAAATGAGGCACTTTCGGCAATGCAGCACTCCCTCGCTACTGCGTCAGGGTGCGCCAGCCTAGATTTGGTGTCCCAGAAGTGGGGCTCGATCCAACCACCTTCTGACTCAAGGGCTAGTTTGCGTCCCACAGAGCTCCACAGTAGCAATGGAGTCAAATGAAACATTATTGTCCTCTGCTGCACATTTCACAGCCGGTGAGACGGAAGTCTGTCTTGAGGTGGCTCCACGATGCCACTTACTAAATCTCTCTTCTGGTCGGACAATGTCTGCACTGCCAACCCCTCGGCTCGCATTGTTGGTTTTTTTTGTAAATTTACAGTACCCAATTATTTTTCTTTTCCAATTAAGGGGCAATTTAGCATGGCCAATCCACCTAACCTGCACATCTTTGGGTTGTGGGGGTGAAACCCACGCAGACACGGGGAGAATGTGCAAACACCACACGGACAGTGACCCAGGGCCGGGATTCGAACCCGGGTCCTCAGCGCCGCAGTCCCAGTGCTAACCATTGCGCCCCCAGCTTGCATTGTTAAACCGAGCTCCTGGATTGTAACAGCAGAATCCCAGACTGAAGGCAACGTACAACAGGCTGTACCTATCACAGTCTGCTCCAATAAAGTCAAAATTAAATGATGAAATGGGAAGAATTGTAACACTCGGTAAAATGATACACTTCAGGAAGGTTTCATTCCATGGTTGATGCGCAAGAGTAATCTAACCCCCACGCTCTACAATGATCTCCCAATCATGTGCCTGCTCATTTATGACTGTACAATAATCTGTTTACGTAAATGATTAAGTGACTACAAATCTCACTAACACCAATCCCTGATGGCTTCTGCATTTAATGTATGAAGATTAACATGCAGCTCGTGCGCAGTCCCTTATCTGTCAGCCACATGGCATGATCAGGATGTTAGCAATTACTGAGCATTGTTCCAGCTCTTTCTGATCTTGTAATTCTCATTAATAAATGGCAATGTGCTATTATTTATTTTTTGCTTCCATCCCTGCGCACTTGTCCACGTGCAATGAGCTGCTGGTACCGAATGCTATTTTCTCCCCTCACAGTTTTAGGGGCCTAGGCCGTGCTTCACATTGTTGTTGATGTTCCCATGTTTGCGGGCCCTACAAGCTCACATCAGTAAACACACTGGATTAAATTTGATTCCTGATACTCTAATGCGAAACAGCGTCAATTGTACATTCCTAGTACCAACTGATGATGTAAAATCATTCCTGTATTTCCATCCACCCACTTCATCACTATCCCCCTCAATAATGGGACCATCAAATTTACAGAGGGGGTGCTCCACTGTCATAGAAGGATGCGGGGGGATCTTATTGAGACATATAAAATTATGAAGGGAATAGATAGGATAGATGCAGGCAGGTTGTTTCCACTGGTCGGGGAAAGCAGAACACAGTGTTGAAGGAGGCCATTCGGCCCATCGAGTCTGCACCAGCCCTTGGAAAGAGCACCCCACTTAAGCCCACACTTCCAACCTATCCCCGTAACCCAGTAACCCCACCTAACCTTTTTGGTCACTAAGGGTAATTTATCATGGCCAATCCACCTAACCTGCACATCTTTGGACTGTGGGAGGAAACCGGAGCACCGGGAGGAAACCCACGCAGACACGGGGAGAACGTGCAAACTCCACGCAGACAGTGACCCAAGCCGGGAATCGAACCTGGGACCCTGGAGCTGTGAAGCAACTGTGCTAACCACTGTGCTGCCATACCAGTGGTGCCGTCTTTCAGGTTGGGCCCTCAAGTGAGGCCCAGTCTGCCCTCTCAGGTCGACGGACGTGGTACTATTTTGAAGCCGTACATTGCAATACATCGCTCAACCAACCTCGCTACAAATCGTTTTATCTGGTCATCATCGTATTGTTGCCATTGGGATCTTGCTGTGCGCAGATTAGTTGCCGCATATTGTACATTGTAACAGGGTCTGCATTTGATCAAGAAAGGTGCTGTAGAAATGTGGGTTCCTTATTTTTACTCAACACATAGGGAGGGACAGAGAGTACTCAATTGTACGGTAAGTGATTTTTATTGCAAATGACTAAAGCAATTGGATCCATTAAGAGCACTCAGGAATCTGAATTGAAGATTGTGGCTATGGGCCGCACGTGAATGAGATACAGGAGGAGTGCTGCTTTGTCAGAAATCCTGCCTTTCTGGCTGAAGCGTTTAACAGGGGTCCTTGTTCATCTCTCCTCGTGTTCCAGGTGGATATTAAAGTTACAGTCACAGGGAGTTTTGACAATAAATGCACCGCAATGAGTAGCAAGCTGAATAACTGCAGCTTGAGGGCCAGGAAAGCAGGAAATACTCCCTTGTTTTTCTTCAATAACACCAGGAACCGTTACGCCCACCTGAACAATTCGACAGGACCTTGATGTCTGGTCCCTCTGGCAGTGCAGCACTCCTTCCATACTGCATGAGAGCATGGGGAGGTGGTGGCATAATGGCATTGTCACTGGACTGGCAAACCAGAAACCCAGAGTAACGCTCTGGGTCCCGGGTTCAAATCCCCCCTCTGCAGAAGGTGAAATTCAAATTCAATAAAAAATCTGGAATTAAAAGTCCAATGATGACCATGATACCATTGCTGATTGGTCTAAAAAAAAAATCACCTCAGGAAGGACATCTGCCACCCTTACCCGGTCTGGCCTACATGTGACTCCAGACCCACAGCAATGTGGTCGACTCTTACCTGCACCTCCCGCCCCCTTCAAGGGCAATTAGGGATGGGCAATAAAATTCTGGCCCAGCCTGCGATGCCCTCGTCCCATGAACGAATAATTTTTAAAAATCAGCCAGGGTTGTATGCTCAAACCGTGAGTCGCGAACCCACAATCTTCTGATTCAGTGAAGAGAATGGTTTTTTAAAATAAATTTAGATTACCCAATTATTTTGTCCAATTAAAGGGCAATTTAGCGTGGCCAGTCCACCGACTCTGCACATCTTTGGGTTGTGGGGGCGAAACCCACGCAAACATGGGGAGAATGTGCAAACTCCACACGGACAGTGACCCAGAGCCGGGATCGAACCTGGGACCTCAGCGCCGTGAGGCTGCGGGGCTAACCACTAGGCCACCATGCTGCCCTGAAGAGAATGTTATTAACGGAGCCAAGAATCTACTTAACACACTTAGAAAAGTTTGGGCGTTTAACAGAACCACGGGACTCAAAGACAAATAATGTGTGGACCACTAGCGTTCTCTGCAGTGAACTACACCATTCTATTACATTTCGGAGATCATCTTCTAATTTCGTAGGTGGAGCCTTGCCGCAGAACAAAGCTCGGTGAATGGGGCACATAGTATTACAAGGTGAGCTTCAATATAAGATCCTCTCTGACAAAGCAGCCCCTTGTATCCCCACATTGCGACCTCACGGTAACCCTCAACATCACAACAGGTATTCCTCCGACAGTAATGGACTGCAGGGGTTCAAGAAGGCAGCTCACCACCTTGCAAGGGCAATTAGGGGTGGGGCAATAAAAATGCTGGCCCAGACAGTGACACCCACGCCCCATGAAGGGTGACATTCCTTCAAGGGGCAGGAGAGTATCTGTCGCACACGATATCAGAAATTGGGTCAGACCTTGGCTCGACGGGGAGACAAAATAAGAACTTAAGAATTAGGAACAGGAGTAGGCCATCTGGCCCCTCGAGCCTGCTCCGCCATTTAATGAGATCATGGCTGATCTTTGTGGACTCAGCTCCACTGTCCAGCCCGTACACCATATCCCCGAATCCCTTTATTCTTTAGAAAGGTATCTATCTTTTTCTTTAAAACATTTAATGAAGGAGCCTCAGCTGCTTCACTGGGCAAGGAATTCCAGAGATTCACAACCCTTTGGGTGAAGAAGTTCCTCCTACACTCCGTCCTAAATCTACCTCCCCTTATTTTGAGGCTATGCCCCCTAGTTCTGCTTTCCCCGACCAGTGGAAACAACCTGCCTGCATCTATCCTATCTATTCCCTTCATAATTTTATATGTCTCAATAAGATCCCCCGCATCCTTCTAAACTCCAATGAGTACAGTCCCAGTCTACTCAACCTCTCGTCATAATCTAATCCCCTCAACTCTGGGATCAACCTAGTGAATCTCCTCTGCACTCCCTCCAGTGCCAAAATTCAAAATAGTTTGAATAAAAATGTAACAGATTAGCTAGCATGCAAATCTATGCGAAAAATGAAAATAAATATCTTGTTTTAATGTAACAGCTTTGCTGGAGAACTAATTTATTGCCAACAGCCAATTGCTGTCAACATTGATGTTGCTCCAACAATTAATTTGGTTATCATGTAAATATGTTAAATTTAAAACCAGTTTAAGTACATAGTTTTCTGTTCCAAATTTTTTTTTTAAAGCTGCAGCTTTGCTACCTTCACTGATATTTAAACAATTCTGTTACCCACATAGCTGACGGCAGTAGATGGAATTTTGGGGGGAGGGGGAAGGTTACAGTCAGGTCAACCATGATCTTGCGGAATGGAGGAGTGGGTTGGAGGGACCGAATGGCCTACTCGTCCCTGCTCCTAATCCGTACATTTGTATGACTTACGCTAATTAATATAAAGTTTGGATCAAAGAATGAGTCAGGAAGATTGCTCCATGGCTAATTCCCCAGTCAATACGTGGCAAAGTTACAATGGTATTGTCATATATGGTGATGTTAGACATGGGGTCTTGTTTAGCTCAGTTGGCTGAACAGCTGGTTTATGATGCAGAGTAAGGCCAGCAACGCGGGTTCATATCGAAAAATAATGAGGTTACTTACAAAGGCCCTGTCCTCTCAATCTTGCCCCTCGCCTGTGGTGTGGTGACCCTCAGGTTAAACCACCTCCAGTCAGCTCCCCCCCTCAAAGGGGAAAGCAGCCTGTGGTCATCTGGGGCTATGGCAACTTCAATAACCAAACCTTAACTACTAATCTGCACCACCATCCCTTAACCATAACTAACCAAACGTTAACTACTAACTTTCAACCTTGCAGGCTGTGAACAAAGTTTGGAGAATGGGGGACATAGCGTTACAGTCTGAGCTTCAACAAAAGATTCTCTCCGTCAACTAACACCCGATCATCACGGCTAGCCCTTAACCTTAATCCTAACCCCAAATATAACAATCTCACCCAACAACCTAACTCGATTGCAATACCTTCACCCACAACCAGAGCACCCTCACCACAGATCCAAACTCTATCTCTAAACAGGCCTGGAAGACAGTTTCTCGAGGTAGTTAAAAGCTGGCTCCAGCCCCAATTCCCTTGGAAAGTTCAGTCTGGACAGAGGGCATGTCAAAGTGAAGGTATGCTGGCTTCAGTGTTACATTACAACTAGCTCACAAGGACGAGGGAAAACTGAAGCTCCAGCCCTCGCCCAAGGAAAAAATTAAGATATTCCTGACATTGAGGAGGCAAAGAACGAGGAGAGAAGAGTTAGCAAACAGACACATGACAAGTCACCTCCAGCCGCAGAGATTGTAATGTTCTTGTCGGATGGCCTGATTTATATTACAAGAACACTTGTAGCTAAAGCTATAAACGATTTATTAAGAATAACTGTGGGTCAACTATATGCAAACAACAGATGAATAACAGTATTAACATGCACAAGCAACCTCTCTCTTCAGCTCTCCAGTCAGTCTGAGGTCACCTGACTCTAACGTTCACTTATATACTAATGAGACTGCTAGTGGCCAATCGGTGAATTACAACACAACCATGATATCTCCACAGAGATCAGCTTCCTCTGTCCCTTTGTCTGATCCGGGACCAGTTCATATTCTTAAGGAGACAGCCACCATCAACCATGAAACTTCATAACCCCATCTGCTTATCTGACCTGGGACCAGTAAGCCATTCTCACCTGTTACGGCTGAACGGCCTGACTTTTCTGACTATTTGATTGCGTATCATATTTAAACCATTGTTCCTTTATAAACTTACTAAATTGCTTTAAAATCACTTCCGCATTCTCGACTATTTGGGGTAATCCGTGACTCCCGAACTCGAAATCCCCCACACTTCCGAGCATTTACAAGCACACAGGCAGTGAGCAAGAACTCGAGAAATCTCCAACAATATCTCTATTATATTCAGGATCATTCATTTTTCTCAATCTGTTTCATTTTTGGGTGGATTTCCAGTAACAAATCATTCTTGCATTTCCCTTGCCCAGGAGACACACCGGGAAAAGAGAGTGGGTTAAGCGTTGCCGTGTGGCTTATGTTCCAGAGGGCAGGCTCGAATGTTTCCAAAATATTCCTTTCTAAAAATCCAGGTGGGGCCTCACGACCCGACAAGTTGATGAATTGACTGTCCGTGGGAATCTTTAATGTCAATCTTCCCGGAATTCCCAGGCAAAAAGGGTGTTGTGAATCTCAGGATTGCACAGTTGTGGTCACAGAAATGAAGCATAGGGATATTGAAAGAAACAGTGAGCAGAAAGTGGTATAACGGAAGACTTTGGAACTGGAGGTTAGGTTTCCCCCGTGGGTTCAGCATATGTTGCTCCAATATGTTACCCTGCAGGAGAGAGAAGTCACAATAATTTACTCCGTATCCCTCACCGCCAGCCGGGAAGAGCGAGAGCTGATTGGCAACTTCCAGAGCGTGTAAACATGGCTAAAAAGCATGACCAACTACTGCGGCATTGACAATCGGGCCAGTGAACCTAAATGGTTCTGCCAGGATTGCAATTCACTACCACCTGTAGGCACTTTGTCTCGCCCTGCCAGATCGAATAGTCCCTTCCAGAAGAGAGCGCGGGGGCATGAAAAGGACATTCTGTGCATCCCCCACAAACAAGTATTGCCCCATTGGAAGGGGTAAATGAGAAAGAAAGATGGTCTTGGAGCACAGGGGGCATTTAGCCATCAGCAGTAAACCCATTTAAACAGTTCCACATGTCGATAATCGGTTGGTGACTTTGTGGAGTTTTTTATTTAAATAATGAGTGGAAAGCTGGGTTTGAAGAAAGACTGGCATTGTTCGGAATCTGAATTAAACACCACATAAATGACTCATTAATCGGTAGTTTCGATAATTCCGAGACTATTGTCATGCCTGTTTGTCTGTGTGCATGCACACAGGGCGGCACGGTAGCACAGTGGTTAGCACTGTTGCTTCACAGCACCAGGGTCCCGGGGTTCGATTCTCGCTTGTGTCACTGTCTGTGCGGAGTCTGCACGTTCTCCCCGTGTCTGCGTGGGTTACCTCCGGGTGCTCCGGTTTCCTCTCTCAAGTCCTGAAAGACAGGCTGTTAGATGAATTGAACATTCTGAATTCTCCCTCGGTGTACCCGAACAGGTGCCAGAATATGGCAACTAGGGGCTTTTCACAGTAACTTCATTGCAGTGTTAATGTGAGCCTACTTGTGACAATAAAGATTATTAATATGTGTGTGTCTGTGCCTATGTCCATGTATGTGTTTCTGCATGCGTGTGGGTGCATTAATATGCTTCGACACATTTACAAATATATGTGAGGGTGTGTGTGTGCATGTCTGTCTGTGGCTGGAAATTTTCACCCCCATGGCGGAGGCGACACGCCATTAACCCCCGCCGGGATCCTTCTGTCCTGCCGAGGTCAATGCCAATTTGCATGTCCGTGTCGTTGCCAAGTAACTTACGGGTGGGGCCAGATTCAGCGGAGTTAGAAGATCCCGCCATTGGGAAGGGCTGAAAATCCCTGCCCTATATATGTACACGTGTGCAAGTGAGGGTGTGTACAAAAATCCGAGTACATCTGCGTACTTGTGTCTGTGCCTGTCTCTACGTATGTATGCATGTGTACGTGCGTGCACCCGTAGGTTGTGTTTTGTTATTTATAAGTTCTCCCCTCTCCTCTCCCAAAAACACTCACGTCACTAAGACACGCAGAGGCCCAGGATCTCAGTCGAGCAGACTCCCTTTGTGTGGGAGACTGAAAATTGAGTGTAGCCCAGCTAGTTAACTAAGCTGAGTCCCATTGGAATACAGTGGTGAAGGAGGTCCTGCACTGTGAGAGGTGCAACTTCAATCGAGTGAAGCAATCTGTCTGCTCCAGTTCCATTGATGAATATTAAAGATCCCGTGAGCAATCAGGTGAAGAACAAAGGGTTCTTCCTGGTTTCCTGGCCAACCTTCATCCCTCAAACACCACCAAATGCAAATGTATCCCTCATTTACTTATTGAGTGCAATAAACTGTTGTGATTGCTGGCATAGCAATCAACGCACCTTACTAAACATGAATTACTTCGGATAAAAGCAAATTACTGCGGGGGCAGGAATCTGAAACCAAAAAGAAAATGCTGGAAAATCTCAGCAGGTCTGGCAGCATCTGTAGGGAGAGAAAAGAGCTAATGTTTTGAGTCCGATGACCCTTTGTGAATTACTTTGAGTCAGTGCCAAGGAATATGATAAACGCAAGTTTTTTCTCACTCTTTTGCCTGCAAAGCTGTTATGTCTAAATGCTTCATATTAAGCTGATGAGAAACTGCTTCTCAGAAACAAGACTTGTAAAGTAATGATAAGAGGGTCATTAATGCTCTAAGTAGCTCCGCAGAAAACCGGTGATTTTGAGCTTCGGAGTGGCAGATGGTTTAAGAGCAGTAAATTGGTCAACAGCTCAACACAAAGCCACACGTGTTTAGTAATCTCAGTTTCCCTGAGCAGGCCCTCCGGAAGTGCTGTAGATTTCGGATTAGCCAAAATAACATTGACATTTGTTGCTTGGAGTCTCCGGGCGAAACGCACCATGGAGCTGCCTGGCTGCCCTGTTCAATAGCACCATCACATCATATTCACACCACAGATTCTTTGCATATTTCAGTCGAGTTACAGCACAGAGGTAGGTCATTCATCACAACTGGCAAATGCTGACATTTATGACGTGTGATGTGCGGAGTTGGGCTCTGAAGGAAGTGGACGCGAGGGAGAGACCAGCTTTTGAGAGGTGAGTAATGGCGGAGGTCGCTCAGAATCAAGTGGATGGGCAGAAAGTCACATGAGGGCGATAGATCAAGAGGAGGAGGGTCGGAATCAAAATGATTGCTGAGTGCAGTTAGAAAGAGAGAGAGAGAGGGACAACCAACCGTGGAGATCGGAAACATAGATCAGACAGCCTCGTCCCAGTAACAGTCAAAGGAGAAATTGAAGATAATAACAGAAGAGGGCGAAGGGAAGTCGGATGGGTGGATAAGATTGAGATGTGAAAGGAGGGAGGATGAATGAAAACCTGGGAAGAAGCAAGACAATGTCAACTCCGGTGCAATAAACGAACAATTGACCTTCTGCCATCTGTCTTCATGTAACCCGATCAATAGATACATAGAAGATAGGAGCAGGAGGAGGCCATTCGGCCCTTCGAGCCTGCTCCCCCATTCATCATGATCGTGGCTGATCATCAAACTCAATAGCCTAATCCTGCTTTCTCCCCATAGCCTTTGATCCCATTCGCCTCAAGTGCCATATCTAGCCACCTCCTGAATGTATTCAATGTCTTGGCCTCCACTATTTCCTGTGGTAATGAATTCCACAGGCTCACCGCTCTTTGGGTGAAGAAATGTCTCCTCATCTCTGTCCGAAATGGTCTACCCCGAATCCTCAGGCTGTGATCCCTGCTTCTGGACACGCCCACCATCGGGAACACCCTCCCTGCATCCATCCTATCTAGTCCTGTTAGAATTTTATAAGTCCCTGTGAGAGTCCCCCTCATTCGCCTGAACTCCAGCGAGAACAATCCCAACCTAGTCAATCTCTCCTCGTGTGACAGTCCCACCATGACCAGAATCAGCCTTCGCTGCACTCCCTCGAGAGCAAGAACATCCTTCCTCAGAAAAGGAGATCAAAACCTTAATTGCTTCTTTTCATCTCAATTACTCTCCATGGGAGCAAGATCCACATTATAGCCACTCTTGGGGTAATGGCATCCCTCCTCAATGCCCCAGCTTATTTATTCGTGACTATCTCACATTTACAACCATTAATATTAAGATAACTAAACATTTCTCAAAATGAGACTGGACGAGAGGGCTGGGCCATTGGACAGATGTACAACTGTACCCAACACAGCTCCAGAACGTTCATGGTTCAGTCCAAGCTGTTTTGAGGGTTGGGCAGAGAGCAGGGTCCCGCTCCGGGTTAGGTGACCAGGTCCTGTTTGTAGCTTTGCCTTCTGCCCAAGGGTCGAAAAACCAAACGTTCAGGTGGACATCAGGTACTTTCAGGTCCCACCCACGTGCATCTGGGGACCAGCTTGCTCTTCGAAATAAAACAAAAGCGCACACCTATATTCAGACACACACTCTGAATGTTGGATGCTGTCTTCAGCTGCTTCAGGAGGGGTTTTCCAGACCCGCCCGAGGTTAACGGGCCTTTCAAATTTTCCGTCCCGCCTGCGACGATTCCCGTGGCGGGAATTCTGTCCCTCAAACCTCTTCACCTCTACCTCTCTCTCTTCCCCCTTAAAACCCTTACATCTTCATAGAATCTTAGAATTTACAGTGCAGAAGAACACCATTCGGCCCATCGAGTCTGCACCAGCCCTTGGAAAGAGCGCCCCACTTAAGCCCACACCTCCATCCTATCCCCGTAACCCAATCTAACATTTTTGGACACTATAAGAGTAATTTAGCGTGGCCAATCCACCCAACCTGCACATCTTTGGACTGTGGGAGGAAACCCATACAGACACGGGGAGAACGTGCAGACTCCGCCCAGACAGTGACCCAAGCCGGGGAATCGAACCTGGGACCCTGGAGCTGTGAAGCAACAATGCTTACCATTGTGCTACCGTGCCACTCTTTGACCAACATTTTGGCCATCGGGCCGAATTGTTCCTTCTGTGACTCGGTGCCAACCCTTATCGGGTGACACGCCTGCAAGGTTTCTTGGGAGGTTAAAGGCACTATATGAATGCAAGTTGCGGTTGTTGTTGCTGCTTGGTACCCGATCAGGGGTGGTGGGGGTGAGGAGCAGAGGACCAGAGGCCCAGTCACCCTGTCGACACTGCACACCCCCTAGTGGCACTCTAGAGAACATCAGCAACAGAAGTCAAATCATTACGAACTACTCAATTTACCCATTACAGATCTTCAGCTGGTGCACCAGACTGGAACAGTGGGGCACATGGACGAGTCTTGCTCAGATCCCCCAGCACCCACCAGGTGAACCGTCAGCCGTTGGCAGGCCAGCTGGTGCACAGAACGCAGCAGAGGCAAAAAGTGACAAAAAGCCTCAATTCATGGTTGTCCCGAAATCACATGGCAAGCCAAACCCCGCTTCCTTGGCTATCAAGCACAGGACAGGCCATTCGGCCCAACACACCCATGCTGGAACTCAGTTCACCACAAAGACTTCAACCAAGTGGCCTTAAGGATAAAGGGAGATTCGACAGAGGGGGTGCAAAATCATGAGGGGTGGGGGGGGTCTTGTTGGAGTAAATCAGGAGAAACCTCCTGGGTGTTAGCCTGGCACTGCCAAGGTGCCCAGGTGGTATTTACAGCTGGTAGGGGCACTGACACGATGCCAAGATGGCATTTTTTGGGGTACGCGTGATCAGGCTGGAGGTGCCCTGCGAGGGTGTTGGGGATGCGGGGGGGGGGGGGGGGGGGTGTTGAGGACCCATTCTGTTGGGTTCATTCCCATTTTGTTGAATCGAACCCCAATGGTTTCTTGCTTCGTGTTTAATAAAACCTTGCTCAGAAAACAGACGGTGAATCTGGCACCTGCCGGCTCCCCTTCCTATGCATCATGTCACTTCCAACCCCTCAGTTTATTTTTAAAGGTTTTTTTTTTGTGAATGACAAAGGTAGCTGCACTGGATTATGGTAATTGCAATTCAGTGTGCACTGAAATGTTGATATGTTTAAATTAAGCTTAAATATAATAACACGTTTTAAATGAATTTGTGTCCTTCAAGTCCCCAAAATACCGAGGCAGTGATTCATTCTAATATAATCACAAGCCTCCCCTCAGGGAGCAGGCTGGTCAAAGCCGAATTTTAATTAGACCGTGTCAGCAGCCTGCAAGCAAATGGCGCACAGCCCATCTGTCTGTCACGGACAGAGGTCCTTGTGCGATTCAAAAAGCGTCGCAGCCCCGGGAGGAAAATCCAGTCAAACCTGGGAAATGGCCGCTACTGCTCCGAACTGGTCATGTGTACCTGAAAATGGAACTCCGGTTCGGAACCCTACCGGCCGTTTCCCAAGTGTTATTGTTTTCTTTCTCCTTCTCTCCCGCTTCCCGTCTTCCACCTGATGTTTGGGATGCAGGAAACGCTTCTTCGCACGGAAAATAATCGGGATCACTCTCACACCCAACATGCTGTTGAGGCTGTGGTGAGGGAGTGGGGCAGGAGGGAGAGGATGGTGGTGGGAGGGTCAACCAGAAACCTTTGTGACGTTATCTAGGGTTATGAAATTAGGCGCACAGAAGAGTTGCGATTCACGTCAGGCATGATCTCCTTTGGTGTCGGAACAGGTTCGAGGGGCCGAATGGCCCCTTCCTGTTCCATTTTCAAATTATTTCACAATGTGTGGGCTTGCCGGCAACGCCCGCATTTATTACCCATCCCTAATTGGCCCTTGAGAAGGTGGTGCTCAGCTGCCTTCTCGAACCGCTGCTGTTCACTTGGTGTAGGTACGCCCACAGTGCTGTTAGGGAGGGAGTTCCTGGATTTTGACCCAGTGACAGTGAAGGAACGGCCGATGTATTTCCAAGTCAGGGCGGTGAGTGACTTGGAGGGGAACCTCCAGGTGGTGGGGTTCCCAGGTATCTGCTGCTCTTGTCCTTCTAGATGGTCGTGGTCGTGGGTTTGGAAGGTGCTGCCTAAGGAACTTTGGTGAGTTACTGCAGTGCATCTTGTAGATGGTACACACGGCTGCTACTGTGCGTCGGTGGTGGAGGGAATGAATACTTGTGGAAGGGGAGCAATCAAGCGGGGCTGCTTTGTCCTGGATGGTGTCGAGTTTCTTGACTATTGTTAGAGTCGCACTCATCCAGGCGAGTGGAGAGTATTCCATCACACTCCTGACTTGTGCCTTGCATTTGGTGGACATGCTTTGGGAGTCAGAAGGTGAGTTACTCTCCGCAGGATTCGGAACCTGTGACCTGCTGTTGTCGTCACCATGTTTATATGGGTGGTCCAGTCCATTTTCTTCTATGGAAAGAAGCATCCCAGATTTCCACAACCCTTTGTGGGGGAAAAGTGCGCTTCCTGGTTTGACTCACAAAGGGGCCAGTTCACCTCACATTTCTCTCCCCGGGGCTCTGTGGTTTTCAATACCTGATTTGTTTTAAAGGCTGCTCTGCTTGTTAATTTTAAGGCTGTGCGTCCCCTTGTTCCTGAGTCCCCCAGCACTCCCCCTCGGCCAGAGGAAATAATTGCTCTCGATCCGCTCAATTGAATCCTTTCGCCCTTTTAAGCGCATCGCAGAGGCCAACATGCTGAGGGAGCGAGAGAGACGCGAGAATCAGAGAGGAGGAAACAAGGGGGGGGGGGGGGGGGCAACAAACCGGCAGCATTGTGGTGAACGTATTGTACCAGCCATTCACCACTGTATCACATTGTGTATCACATTGTATCATGCTGTTGCCCATGTGGGCTCCACCTATGGACTATTGTACTATACTACACGGAATGTATCATGTTGGTGCCCTTCTGAGCTCCGCCCCCGGCTCCGCCCCCTTGAGGGGAGGTATAAAGAGCAGCTGCCCTGTAGGCGGCCCTCACTAGCAGAGAAGTCAAAGGCAGGCACTGTTCTGGTCGATTAAAGCCACGGTTCACTTCCACTCACTGTCTCGCGTGAATTGATGGTCGCATCAAGCATCAACTGGAATTTTTGGGGGGGGTTGGTTGACAATCCCAGGAGTGACGATAATGAAAATTTACTTAAGAGTTGAGAAAAGCTTCAGATATTGTGGGCATCAGAACAATTGACAAAGACTCCATGAGGTTGAAGAGCTGTGATAATCGGGAGGGTAACACATCCCAAAGGGGTTAATTCCCCACAGTCACTTCACACCGCAGCACTTCATGTTGCAGTTGTATAGAACCTTGGTATGGCCGCACTTGGAATATTGCACACAATTCCGGTCGCCACACTACCTGAAGGATGTGGAGAGGGTGCAGAGGAGGTTTACCAGGATGTTGCCTGGTCTGGAGGGTGTCAGCTATACGGAGAGGCTGAATAGACTCGGACGGTTTTCATTAGAGCGACGGAGGTTGAGGGGTGACCTGATAGAGGTCTACAAGATTATGAGGGGCATGGATAGAGTGGATGGACAGACACTCTTTCCCAGGGTGGAGGGGTCAGTCACCAGGTGGCATAGGTTTAAGGTCCGTGGGGCAAAGTTTAGAGGGGATGTGCGAGGCAGGTTTTTTACACAGAGGGTAGTGAGTGCCTGGAACGCGTTGCCAGGGGAGGTTGTGGAAGCAGATACATTAACGGGCATTCAAAAGGCATCTTGACAAACCCATGGATAGGATGGGGATAGAGGGATATGGCACTAGGAAGTGCTGAGGGTTTTGGCCAAGGTTGGTGTCATGACCGGTACGGGCTTGGAGGGCCGAAGGGCCTGTTCCTGTGCTGTAGTGTTCGCTCTCCTCCCACCCGGGACTGAGGTTATGCTGCTGAATGGAGCTCGACGTGGCCATCGAGTGAAGGGACTTTTTTAATGCTCTGAATGTTAGTTCATATCGTTTTCATGGCCCGAACCGGTGGGGGCTGTCATGATATTCAAACACACACATCATGATGGACACACCAACAGACAAATCAGAGCACACAACACCACAACCAATCACACACAAGGACACCAACCACATAAAAGCACGAGCACGACACCTAGTGGACAGTAGGTCTGGGGACAAAGACACGGACAAGACCTGTTACAAGATCACAAACAGGGAATCCCCACGTGCAGAGTATCAAGACAAAACTGTACATAGAAAGTTTAAATAAAATAGCGTTGTACCATATACAACCGTGTTGGCTCATCTGTGTGTCAGAACGCCCAACACCACATGGTACAGGAGTGGATCGATACCTGCCAACTAACCTGCCATTCTGGACATGGACCGCACCGACAAACCGCAGCCATTGCAAGTCGCGAGGAACCTAGGTACCAATTGGAAGCTCTTCAGGCAGCGATTTGACCTGTACATCCGAGCCAACGAAAAACAGAGTGCCTCGGATGAAACGAAGATTGCAATGCTCCTCTTCTACGCAGGTCAGCACGCCCTCGATGTCTTCAACTCACTGGTGTTCGAAGAAGGTGAAAACCAATCCAAATATGACACGGTCATCCTCAAACTGGACCAGCACTTTAAGGTTGAAGTGAATGAAAGTTTTGAAAGATATCTCTTTCAGCAACGCCTGCAAGGTAAGGAGGAGCTTTTTCAACCCTTTTTGACGCACCTCCGAATTCTAGCGCAGTCCTGCGGTTACGGCAGCACCACAGAGTCCATGATCAGGGACCAGATTGTTTTTGGCGTTGCCTCTAGTGGCCTACGCCAGCAGCTTCTTAAAATAAAAAGCCTCACCTTAGCGTCTGCTGTGGAAGCCTGTGTCCTCCACAAGAATGCAACCTGCCGTTTTGTCCGATTTCAGGCGTCCGAGTTGGCACGGAGGGAGTCCCCAGCCGTCGAATTGGCAAGCCAGGCCGCCCACGACGCCGAACGCATCCAGGCCGTCGATTACATCCCGACCCACGGCCCGGACGACAGCGGCCGCTTCCCGCGCTTTTCGCGGTCTCCCGCGCTGGTGCGCGCCAAAAATAACGGCCACATCGAGGGACGCACTGCGCAGGCGCGCCCACCGCAAGATCGCACTGCGCATGCGCAGTGGCGCAACGAACGCCGTGACGTCATGACGTGCGGCAATTGTGGAGCTGTACACTTAAAAGGGCAATGTCCTGCTAAAAACTGACAGTGCCTCAGATGTGGCAAGATGGGCCACTATGCTGCCCACTGTCGTTCGGCTCAACCCATGGATCCTGCACATCCCCGACAATCTCGCAGACAAGTCAGGACCGTCCAGCCCACGCATCAAGATTTCCAGTTAAGTGATGCAGATGACCAGGATGCCTTCCGCGTTTCCGTCATCGATGTCAACAAGGTCAATGCCATCAATCCAGCCGATGAGTGGTGTGCCACCCTGACGGTCAACCCGAACTCGTCGCAAGCCCATTAGACTGGACTTATAACACCGTTCATATGTCTAACAAGTTACACAATTTTATATGATAACCTGTTGTTGTTTATCGTTCCAGATATCGTCTGACTGGACCACTGTTCAAGTTTTTTTCTCGTTCGCATTCATGTTCTGTTATGGTACAACCTTGTTCATGTGACGCACCCGACATCGCCCCATGTAAATAGTTACGTCATATGCACATGCTGTACACAACACACACACACTCGTAGATGCACTCACGACGCGATCATATTTATTACCACGTAGGCACATATCTTTGTAAAAAGGGGGGATGTCATGATATTCAAACACACACATCATGATGGACACACCAACAGACAAATCAGAGCACACAACACCACAACCAATCACACACAAGGACACCAACCACATAAAAGCACGAGCATGACACCTAGTGGACAGTAGGTCTGGGGACAAAGACACGGACAAGACCTGTTACAAGATCACAAACAGGGAATCCCCACGTGCAGAGTATCAAGACAAAACTGTACATAGAAAGTTTAAATAAAATAGCGTTGTACCATATACAACCGTGTTGGCTCATCTGTGTGTCAGAACGCCCAACACCACAGGGGCTCGGCCAAGTAAAAAGCCGTGAAAACACATCGCTGCCAACTCCAGCTGCACAGCTTCTGCGGACCGCGAGAATACAAGAGACGAACTGAAGTGACTACGAGGTGCCCTCTGCCAAAAGCGTCCAACAAACAATTCTGCCCAGCTTAAGAGCAAACAACACAGTTCACTCCACTTGGCATTCGGAAGTGGCGTCACGCTGCCTCTTAAAAGACGAGTAAGAGGTAGAGAGGAGAAAGGAAGTTAAAGAGAGAGTTCCAGAGTTCAAGGCCCAGGTTGCAGTTGGCACGGCCGCCAATGGCGGAGTCAATAAAATCAGGGGTACGCGGGGGGGGGCCACAAATGGAGGAGTGGCCAAGATAGCTGGACCAGAATTCTCTGGCCATTGAGATTCTCTCGTCCCGCTGGCAGCACGCCCCAGCCCGTGGGTTTCCTGACGGCCTGGGGGCCTGCAATGGGAAATCCCAGTGACCAGCGTCGGGAGCAGGGAATCCTGCAGCTGGGAAACCGGAGAATCCCGCCCCGGATTTTTGAAGCCGGCTGGAATAGATTGTAATAATAATCTTTATTGTCACAAGTAGGCTGACATTAACACTGCAGTGAAGTTACTGTGAAAATCCCCTAGTCGCCACATTCTGGCGCCTGTTCGGGTACACAGAGGGAGAATTCAGAATGTCCAATTCGCCTAACAAGCGCGTCTTTCGGGACTTGTGGGAGGAAACCGGAGCGCCCAGAGGAAACCCAGACAGACACGGGGAGAACGTGCAGTCTCCGCACAGACAGTGACCCAAGCCGGGAATCGAACCTGGGACCCTGGAGCTGTGAAGCCACAGTACTAACCACTGTGCTACAGTGCCGCCGTATGTTCCAGTGGCTGGAGGATTGCTGTGTTGGGGAGGCAGTCAGTCTTTGCGGATTCTCCCCGCTATCTCTGGGGCACAACGATGCTCTCGCAAGAGGATTAACAATTGGTGCAGTCGAATGATTGAGGAATTATTCATAATGGACATCTGCAACACCTTCCGCCCACTAAACCTCCCGAGAATGCTTGTTGTTGCGCATTACAAATATGTATTACGATGGGATTGCAGAGGTGAGGAGGGCTCAGGCCACGGAAGAATTTGTAAACAGGGATGAGAGGTTTAAAATAGAGACGTTTCCAGGCGGGAAGCCAATGTAGTCGCCAGGACATAACCCAATAATTACCCTTTCTCACATTTGCTTATTGCCACTTTGAGATGCAACAAAGAGCGATGAAGGTTCAGAGTATTGTGGAAGTTGACACTGAATACCTCAGCGTGCCATTCTTGGGAGACCCCGGGGAGCAGCAGGGCAGACAGCGTCGTTTACAGTATCGTGTACTTTGAGTGCTGTTCCTATATATTCATCTCTAATTGAATTCTGTGCTGTTATCTGGGATAAAACTAACGGAGCTGCAATCCAAGTGCCATTTGTGACATTGTAATCAGCTCATAAGCTAATGTAGACCATCAGAGCAAAAACAAAAGGATTAATCTCCTTGGTCAAGAGGGATAATTGTCTGATACCAATCAGGTTGGGTTCAATCGTTCAAAGCTGACATCTTCAGCGTTAATGCAACGGTATTTGTTCAGAGAGAAAGAACTTGCATTGATATAGCACCTTTCACAACCTCTGGACTTCCCGAAAACATCTTACCATCAGCCACGCACTTTACAAGTGCAGAGGGTGCTGTAGGAAATGGGGCAGGCCAACCTGTGCACAGCAAGATCCCACAATCAACGTGATACTAACCACATTATCTGTTCTGGTGCTGCGGGCTGAGATGACAGATAGGGCTGGCCCAGGGCACCAAGGAGAACATCCCCTTCCCAACCCACGCACACCTCTTCCAAATGTGAGATTTCGTGACATGGGACCGGGGGGGAGACAGAGGGCTGGATTCTCCGATTCTGCGCTATGTCCGCAGGATCTATCTGGTCTTCCGACTAAAATGTCAGCGCCTGCCTCGCACCAATCCTCCACCCGGTGGGGGGCTAGCAGCCATGCTGCGTTAAGCCCCCTGGCTTTACCTGCCGATACGGACGCAGAATTGCCGGGTCCATGGCCGGGCATGCGCACGGCGGGGCTCTGTGGCAGCCGCGCCATACAACATTGCACCAGCCTCCCGTGGACCCGGCCTGCCAAAAACTACCCCCCTCGTCACCCCCGGACCACCCCCAACCAGTCCCCCCAGCCCCCGCTGAAGCCCCCCCTGACAGCAGACGGCTCTCCCCCGACTGTGGCGGCGCTGGACACAGTCCGCGGCCCCCATGCGAGCTCCCTAAAAAGTGAGAGGACACGCGAGCGACGCCGACGGCGACTGGGCCCATCGGGGGCAGAGCATCGGGGGAGGGCCTCAGGTGACGTCCTGAGGTCGGCCCGACAGCGTAGGGTGTACTCCTCGAGTACGCCAAGTTTGAGGGGGCGGAGCATCGTAAAAACAGTACCGCCCCCGATTCTGGCGTTAGAATGGATTCTCCAGCCGATCGCGATTTCGGTGACACCAATCGGAGAATCCCACCCAGTGCCTCAGACAGTGCAGCAGGACTGCACTAGAATATTAGCCTGGATGGTGTTGTTCAGGTCACTCGAGTGGGATTTGAACCGTCAACCCTCTGACTCGAGAGGCTGCCCACTGAACCATAGCTGCCACTGAAACATACAACACACCCAATGCTGAGCCAAATTATGCAGCGTGAGAGTGTTATTACATTCTATCAGTCTTACTGAACACTTTGCAAACGTTTTAGACTTGAACCTTTCTCCATTTCTGTCGCTGAAGCACATCACGTTTAATTTTAGGCGCCTGCGATGATTGTGAGAAACCAGTCAGCAATTGTCATTCCAGACTTGCATCCATGTGCTAATCCTGCCCCTGAAACATTAGCCCAGTGCCAATCAAGTGAGCACCGTCTCACAGGCCAGACCTCATGCAATTTCATCATTTGTCTCTATTACTTAAGAGGAATAAAAACGTCATGGCAACCGTGATTACCTAAATGAGCAAAGACTGTCCTGACCAGAGCAAATAAGAACCAGCTGTGAACATTTTGAGTCATTAAATACAGAGAAAAAGATGTAATCAAACAATTTAATACAACATTCAAGTTTTGCTTCTTTAACAAAGGACCAATTAGCTGTCCTGGACTCGGTAGGGGAAAAAATGCTGCTCCTTCTCGATGACAAACAGACATTTCTCGACAAAATATTTGTGTGTGTGATTATATATCCTTTTGTATGTGTGTGTGTGTGTGTGTCTGTTTTTATATCTATGTATGTATTTGTAGGTGTGTGTGTTTCTATATATGTTTGTGTATTGGTGTGTGTTTATATGTGTGTGTGTGTATATATATGTGTATATGCTTAGAAATGTGTGTATGTTTATATGTGTGTACATGTCTATATATATATGTGTGTGTCGATACAGACACAAATAACATGCAAGTGACTGATGGAAATGAGGCTATGACAGGTGAGGACCTTGAGAGGATTGTTATCACCAAGGAGGTAGTGATGGGCAAGCTAATGGGGCTAAAGGTAGACAAGTCTCCTGGCCCTGATGGAATGCATCCCAGAGTGCTTAAAGAGATGGCTAGGGAAATTGCAAATGCACTAGTGATAATTTACCAAAATTCACTAGACTCTGGGGTGGTCCCGGCGGATTGGAAATTAGCAAATGTGACAACACTGTTTAAAAAAGGAGGTAGGCAGAAAGCGGGTAATTATAGGCCAGTGAGCTTAACTTCGGTAGTAGGGAAGTTGCTGGACTCTATCATCAAGGAAGAAATAGCGAGGCATCTGGATGGAAATTGTCCCATTGGGCAGACGCAGCATGGGTTCATAAAGGGCAGGTCGTGCCAAATTAATTTAGTGGAATTTTTTGAGGACATTACCAATGCGTTAGATAACGGGGAGCCAATGGATGTGGTATATCTAGATTTCCAAAAAGCCTTTGACAAGGTGCCACACAAAAGGTTGCTGCATAAGATAAAGATGCATGGCATTAAGGGGAAATGAGTAGCATGGATAGAGGATTGGCTAATTAATAGAAAGCAAAGAGTGGAGATTAATGGGTGTTTCTCTGGTTGGCAATCAGTAGCTAGTGGTGTCCCTCAGGGATCAGTGTTGGGCCCACAATTGTTCACAATTTATTACATAGATGATTTGGAGTTGGGGACCAAGGGCAATGTGTCCAAGTTTGCAGACGACACTAAAATGAGTGATAAAGCAAAACGTGCAGAAGTCTGCAGAGGGATTTGGATAGGCTAAGTGAATGGGCTAGGGTCTGGCAGATGGAACACAATGTTGACAAATGTGAGGTTATCCATTTTGGTAGGAATAACAGCAAAGGGGATTATTATTTAAATGATAAAATATTAAAACATGCTGCTGTGCAGAGAGACCTGGGTGTGCTAATGCATGAGTCGCAAAAAGTTGGTTTACAGGTGCAACAGGTGATTAAGAAGGCAAATGGAAATTTGTCCTTCATTGCTAGAGGGATGGAGTTTAAGACTAGGGAGGTTATGCTGCAATTGTATAAGGTGTTAGTGAGGCCACACCTGGAGTATTGTGTTCAGTTGTAGTCTCCTTACTTGAGAAAGGTTGTACTGGCATTGGAAGGTGTGCAGAGGAGATTCACTAGGTTAATCCCAGAGCTGAAGGGGTTGGATTACGAGGAGAGGTTGAGTAGACTGGGATTGTACTCGTTGGAATTTAGAAGGATGTGGGGGGGATCTTATAGAAACATATAAAACCATGAAGGGAATTGATAGGATAGATGCGGGCAGGTTGTTTCCACTGGCGGGTGAAAGCAGAACTAGGGGGCATAGCCTCAAAATAAGGGGAAGTAGATTTAGGACTGAGTTTAGGAGGAACTTCTTCACCCAAAGGGTTGTGAATCTATGGAATTCCTTGCCCAGTGAAGCAGTAGAGGCTCCTTCATTAAATGTTTTTAAGATAAAGATAGATAGTTTTTTGAAGAATAAAGGGATTAAGGGTTATGGTGTTCGGGCCGGAAAGTGGAGCTAAGTCCACAAAAGATCAGCCATGATCTCATTGAATGGTGGAGCAGGCTCGAGGGGCCAGGTGGCCTACTCCTGCTCCTAGTTCTTATGTTCTTATATATCTGTATATGCTTATACATGTGTGTATGTTGGGGCAGCACGGTGGCGCAGTGGGTTAGCTCTGCTGCCTCACGGTGCCGAGGTCCAAGGTTCGATCCCGGATCTAGGTCACTGTCAGTGTGGAGTTTGCACATTCTCCCCGTGTTTGCGTGGGTTTCGCCCCCACAACCCAAAAGATGTGCAGGCTAGGTGGATTGGAGATGCTAAATTGCCCCTTAATTGGAAAAAATGAATTGGGCAATCTAAATTTTTTTTAAAATAAATAAATGTGTGTCTGATCATATGTGTGTGTGTGTTATAACCACACGGGTCTCACGGAGTAGGGATGATCCACTACCCTGTGGAGCTTGCAGCATACAAACTCTCCCCGATCAGGGGCAGGGACCCTTAACACAGTTCGTGTGCTCTTGTATAAATCGAGTTGGTCAGTCAGCCACCGACTAGAGAAGACCCAGCAGGGAACTACTGCAGCTGTACATAATAATTACCATGTTAAATAAAAGAAGCTTCGTTTTTCTCTGCAACTCATGTAGACTCCTTTAGTTGCCTCTTACAATGTGTTTATATATGTGTGCGTACTTGTGTATGTTTATATGCGTGTGCGCATTTTTGTATCTATGTCTGTATGTTCACATATGTGTGTGTTCATATATACGTGTATGTGAGTGTGTGTATGTGTCTGTGTGTGTGTGTGTGGATGGTAGCACAGTGGTTAGCACTGTTGCTTCACAGCTCCAGGGTCCCAGGTTCAATTCCCGGCTTGGGTCACTCTCTGTGCGGAGTTTGCACGTTCTCCCCGTGTCTGCGTGGGTTTCCTCCGGGTGCTCCGGTTTCCTCCCACAAGTCCCGAAAGACGTGCTTGTTGGGTGAATTGGACATTCTGAATTCTCCCTCTGTGTACCCAAACAGGCGCCGGTGTGTGGCGACTAGGGGCTTTTCACAGTAACTTCATTGCAGTGTTAATGTAAGCCTACTTGTGACAATAATAAAGATTAGTGTGTGTGTGATTTTGTGTGTGTGTAGGTTACAATACGTGCTGTCAACGATATACTGAGAAGTCCTGTTAAAGGGCAGCACTTTAGTTCCACAAAGTCCAGGTTGTGCTGTCTCCCCCCCCCCTCCCCCCCCCCCCCCCCCCAGTAGATGGAGGTGCTTGCTGCTGAGTTCAGTGGGAGGTAATCGGGAGGGAGAATGGTGTTGGAAGGGAGTGGAGGAATTGGGAATGGGAGAGGGAGAGGGAGACGGGAGAGGGGATTGAGAGAGAGTGGCAGGGTATTAGGAAGCAATGAAAGGATTAAGAGGCAAAGACAGAGAAATCAGGAGGGGGAGATGAGATGAGGAGGAGGAGGGAGGATCACGAGGGAGGAGAGGGGATTGGCAGAGTGGATGGAGAGACAGGGAGTGAACTGGGAGGGGGTGAGGAATTGGGAAGCAAAGGGGGAAACCAGGATGGGGCTGGGACAGGGAAATGGAGAGAGTGGATCATGAGGCTGGGAGGGGATGGAAGGTGAGAAAGGATCGGGAGGTTGAGGGGCGATCTGATAGAGGTCTACAAAATTATGAGGGGTATAGATGGGGTGGATAGTCAGAGACTTTTCCCCAGGGTAGAGGAGTCAATAACTAGGGGGCATAGGTTTAAGGTGCGAGGGGCAAAGTTTAGAGGAGATGTACGAGGTAAGTTGTTTACACAGAGGGTAGTGGGTGCCTGGAACTCGCTGCCGGAGGAGGTGGTGGAAGCAGGGATGATAGTGACATTTAAGAGGCATCTTGAACAATACATGAATAGGATGGGAATAGAGGGATACGGACCCAGGAAGTGTAGAAGATTGCAGTTTAGTCGGGCAGCATGGTCGGCACAGGATTGGAGGGCCGAAGGGCCTGTTCCTGTGCTGTACTTTTCTTTGTCCTTTGTTCTTTGCCGACACCTCCAGAAGCATCTTTAACATCAGCTGGTTGAGC
Source organism: Scyliorhinus torazame (assembly GCF_047496885.1). Lineage (NCBI taxonomy): Eukaryota > Metazoa > Chordata > Chondrichthyes > Carcharhiniformes > Scyliorhinidae > Scyliorhinus > Scyliorhinus torazame. The sequence goes on along the minus strand of NC_092736.1, from coordinate 11,271,841 downwards.
ACCATGTCGGTTTAGTTATCCTGAACAAAGCTGGAAAATGTTCAAAGCTTCCTAGCTCTGGGGAAGGGGCCTCAAACAATTTGTATATGGAAACCCAATTTGTATATGGAAACCCAATTTGTATATGGAAACCCAATTTGTATATGGAAACCCAATTTGTATATGGAAACAGTCTAAATTCAGTGTGCAAAGTGTGCGCACTCACGATATTGAATGTTTAGATGCTGTTTTGCGCCTGTAAACTCAACAACGTGTCAACAAATGTCTCAGGCCTCAATTAGTCTATTTTGTGGAAGTGGCTCAGAAAGATTTTGTGTTCTGGATAGTTCTGAGCGATTTATCAGGGCGTTAAGTTTCTGGTCGACCTGGAAGGTCAAATGGTAATTTGGGGCAGATGTTGTGATGGAAATTATGACGATATCTCCGCAGAGATTTCATTAACTCATTGGATTTTACAATGTAATCTCCTATAAAGATGGTCCTTCAATTATACCGAGAGATGGCCTCTGTACAAGTCAGCAAGAATTAATTCATTCACTGATACAATGAACAAGCAAACCCCTCATGCAGATCGACATGCCTTCCATTGCTGCATCACTAATGAGGTTTTGTACCAACAAAGTAACATTTATAGAAAAATCATAGAATCCCTACAGTGCAGAAGGAGGCCATTCAGTACATCGAGTCTGTACCAACCCTCCGAAATAGCACCTTACCCAGGCCCACTCCCCATAACTCCAGTTAACTATTGGACACAACGGGGCAATTTTGCACGGCCAAGGGCAGCACGGTAGCACAGTGATTAGCACTGCAGTCTCACGGCGCCGAGGTCCCAGGTTCGATCCTGGCTCTGGGTCACTGTCCGTGTGGAGTTTTCACATTCTCCCCGTGTTTGCGTGGGTTTCACCCCCACAACCCAAAGATGTGCAGGCTAGGTGGATTGGCCACGCTAAATTGCCCCTTAATTGGAAAAAATGAATTGGGCACTCTAATTTTTTTAAATAAATAAATAAAATTTAAAAATAAATAAATTTTGCATGGCCAATCCACCTAATCTGCACATCTTTGGACTGTGGCAGGAAACCGGAACACCCGGAGGAAACTCACGCAGACACGGGGAGAACGTGCAAGTTCGACACAGACAGTGACCCAAGGCTGGAATTGAACCCGAGGTCCCTGGCGCTGTGAGGCAGCAGTGCTAATCGCTGTGCCAGAGTGCCACCCATTCACGCCACACAAGTGCCAATGACCATCTCCAACAAGAGAATCTAACTATCTCCCTGTGACATTCAATGGAATTCGCATTGCTAATGTGAGATTGGCCAGATAGTGAACTGGACCGACCATATAAATACTGTGGGTACGAGACCAGGTCAGAGGCTGGGAATCCTGTGGTGAGTAACTCACCTTCTGACTCCCCAAAGCCTGTCCACCATCTACACGGCACAAGACAGGAGTGTGATGGAACACTCCCCACTTGCCTGGATGAGTGCAGCTCCAACAACACTCAAGACACTTGACACCATCCAGGGCATAGCAACCACTTGATTTGTACCCCCCTCGCCACCTTCAATATTCACTCCCTCCACCACCGATGCACAGTGGCAGCCGTGTGTATCATCTACAAGCTGCACTGCAGCAACTCACCAAGACTCCTCAGACAGCACCTTCCAAACACGTGACTGCTCCCGCTTAAAAGGACAAGTGCGCTTCCAGGGCTGAACAACTGCTCGCCCTCAGAGCTGCTATCGGCCCTGAGAGATGGGTTTTCACTCCTTAACGGGTCGAGAGCATCAAGCCAGCTCACCAGGTGGGGCTCCCCAAAACAGTTTGGGGGGGGGATGGTTTCCAAGTGGATCAACATTGCCATTCGGGCAAAACCCTGGAAATCCTCAAACCCCCTCCCTAACAGCACCACCCACACCTCGGGGGCTGCGGCGGTTCAAGAAGATGGCTCATCACCACCTCCTCAAGGGCAACTAGGGATGGGCAACAAATGCTGGGCCGGGCCAGAGACAGCCATAAACTGAGATCATTCTTGGACGTTTCTTACACATTATAGAGCCAGCGTCACATCGAAGCAAATATTACTTTGGTTTAAGGGGGTAAGCACCGCACATTTATCAGTTTAAGAATCCCAACAAATAATCCGTACCCCGTGTTAAATACCCTGCTGGAGTTGTCAACGCATCCGACATCAAACAGGCTTCTTTACAGAATTAGCTGTACGGACACTGAGCTCTGTAAGTTTGGTTACAGCTCCCTTTCCAATCAGAATCATGGGGGACAATTTAATTACTCCCTGCAAGGGTTTATCGGGAAATAGTTAAACTCGATTCCTAAAGACCCAACGCAATTGAGGGAGAAGATCAGTGTTTTCAATCCACTGAGGTTTGTCTGCAAGCTTCCCGAAGCCCAGCTGCACAATGCTGATACACACATTTAATTGCAAATTCACAATGTCCAGATTAGAGAAGACTACATCCGAATTAGATCATATTTAATGGGTATAATAGGCTTTATCCAGTCTTTATCTCTTCCTGTTACCTCAAGATAAGGATGATAGCAGCAATTTAGATAGTAATGATAGTGTGTTCGCCTCAATGGTAAGATGCTTCCACAGGAGACCTGAAGATGGTTAATGTTTGTCGTTTGTCGACACAGAATACAATTATAATATCGACACAGAAAATGTTGAGGAATAAGAAGTTGTACTTCTGCGACTCCTGATCACATCTCACAGAAATGTCTCAAAGTCCTTCGCAGGATCACTTGGAAATACATGTAATAACCTTTATTAATGTCACAAGTAGGCCTACATTAACATTGCCATGAAGGGGGCAGCACGGTGGAGCAGTGGGTTAGCCCTGCTGCCTCACGGCGCCGAGGTCCCAGGTTCGATCCCGGCTCTGGGTCACTGTCCGTGTGGAGTTTGCACATTCCCCCCGTGTTTGCGTGGGTTTCGCCCCCACAACCCAAAGATGTGCAAGCTAGGTGGATTGGCCACGCTAAATTGCCCCTTAATTGGAAAAAATGAATTGGGTACTCTAAATTTATTTTTAAAAACATTGCAATGAAGTTACTGTGAAAATGCCCTAGTCGTCACATTCCGGCACCTGCTCGGTCACACTGAAGGAGAATTCAGAATGTCCAATTCATCTAACAAGCATGTCTTTCGGGACTTGTGGGAGGAAACCGGAGCACCCGGAGGAAACCCGCGCAGGCACGGGGAGAACGTGCAGACTCCGCACAGACAGTGACCCAAGCTGGGAATCGAATCATGGACCCTGGCGCTGTGAAGCGACGGTGCTAACCACTGTGCTGCCGTGGCAGTACACATGGTAGTACACATCACTCCCTATCTTGGAAAAGTGGCTCCATTCCAGCGCTTGTAAAGCACTTTGGGAAAAGCCAAGGTCAGGAAAAATGCTTATTAAATGAACCATTCTTTTATATCAGCAAGCGTTAGCACCATGGGAGAAATGGAGAGTTAATCTGCCTCCAACATGGTTAGTAAAGGGAACAATGTTGTTACTATTGGCTATCCCTCGTCAGAGGCAACTAATAGGGTCATAGAGTTTTATAGCACAGAAAGAGGCCCTTCGGCCCATCGTGTCTGTGTCGGCCATCACACATCTATCCCTATCCCATTTCCAGTACTTGGTCCTCGGTCTTGTATGCTGTGGCGTTACAGCTAATGACGAGGCCACTGTCTAATTAAGGACAGTGGCCCACTTCACGAAGCTGGCAGGCTAATCAGAGTGCCTGTAGCCTTGCCATTGCCACCGCTAGAGGCAAGAGGACCCTGGTAATCGGGGAGGTGGAGGGTGGGGGGAGGGGGCACTTTGGAGTGGTGGCACACTTTCTGTAGAGGCACCCTATGCTGCAGGGAGGCTCCGTAAGATGCCAGCCTTGGGTGGTGGAGGGAGCTGGGGTGGGGGGTCGGTTTTTACTGTCTTTATGTCTCGCTTCCAATCTTTGACTTTCGTGTTAAGCTGGCACTGTGGCAAGGCGGCATTGCCCTCACATCGACCGCATCAAACCTCTTCACAAATTCAAGGACCTTAATCAGTCACCACTCAACGTCCTCTCTCCCAGAGGAAGCAAATCCAATCCCAGCATTAACCCGAATGCCAATATGAGACAACTTCCTTCATCCGAGACAACAATCGCATTGGCAAAGTGATGGGTAATTTATTTATTCCTATCTGGGGTGGAGGTGCTGTGGGCAATGCCAGCATCTGTTGCCCATCCCTAGTTGCCCTTTGAGGTCAGTTAAGAGTCAACTACATGTCACTGTGAAACGCCCCTAGTCGCCACATTCCGGCGCCTGTTCGGGTAAACTGGTACGGGAATAGAACCCACAGATAAGCCAGACCAGTTGGGATGTCAGATTTCCTTCCCTAATGAACCACGTGATAGCCGGTGAAGGGTTCGCGGGCAGTATTACTGGGGCTAGCTTTCTTTCCAGATTTTGTTGGATTAGTACGTTGAATTTTGTGGCCACTGGAGTCCACAAAGTAGGTCGGTCGTCTAATGTCTTGTTTTGAAAAAAAACGTCCTTATATAAATAATAACGAAGTTTGGCAATAAGAGTAACTCAACAGAACAGTGGCGACAGTAATAACTATGAAAACAGGAGCTCTAGTAAAACAGCTTTTGCTTTCAGATCACCCTCTTGCAATCTGAAAAAACCCGCCCAAAGCCCAGAACCTTCAACAGATGCCAGGGAAACAATTGCGTAGGAGAAAGGCTTCTTAGAACACTCTGTACTCAAAGTGACACTCTGCAATAAGTTTATTAACTGAAGATAAAATTCCACCAGCAGCCATGGTGGGATTTGAACCGATGTCCCAGAGCAGCGGTGGGGCAACCAGTGGCCCAGGGGTAACCTGCAGCCCATCTGCGTTCTGAGTGCGGCCCCACGAGACATTTTGTTGACCGTTGCCCACGCGCGGTGTCGCCACATTCCGCTGATTCATGGCAGTGTAGTTTTTTTCCTACCGGTCTGAAGTGATGCACACGTAAAGCGGGAGCGAGTGAAGTGAGGAGGGTGCTGATTGCTCACAACGTTGACTGTGAGAGCCGTGCGCTCCCTCTGCGTCCAAAGTGTAAATATTTCTTTTGTAGCCACCATTTGAAGTTGATGGCAGTTCTATTAATATATGAACGATTAAGCATTTTCTATAACTCTTGTTACAAAATATTTGGCGTGTTGTAAAGGTATTAATAATAATAACCTTTTATTGTCACAACTATGAAGTTACTGTGAAAAGCCCCTAGTCGCCACATTCTGGCGCCTGTTCGGGGAGGCTGTTACGGGAATTGAACCGTGCTGCTGGCCTGCTTGGTCTGCTTTAAAAGCCAACGATTTAGCCCAGTGTGCTAAACCAGCCCCTTCTGCATCACAAACCAGCTGTCTAGCCCACTGAGCTCAACCACCCCTCAATCTTATTCACGGTTCATGGCTAGCGAACAAGCCCCGATTTCGATCTTGCGGCCCACTCAGATGAAGGAGGGTCTCTCATGCGGCCCACTCACTGGCCCGGGTTGCCCATCACTGCTCCAAGAGCCTGTGGATCTCTGGTCCAGTGACCTTATCACCCCACCACCATATGCTACCCCCTCCCCCCCCAACTCCTCTCCCACTGCAACCTTCAGTCAACGCCCAGGTACAGAGCAACTAATTATATATTCTGGAGGCTTACACTTATTGATAACACCTCTGGGGTTTTATCTTCCTGGCGTATGTACCTTTTGTGAAGCAAGACTTTTGTATTACTAAACACATATTTGCCATTATTTCTGAACGTATCTGGAACAATGGGGGCGGCAGAGGGGAGAACGCTGATCAGTGGAACGTTGAGGAGCTCTCACAATCAGCTCCCACGTTTACCTTACAGACATCGCATTATTGTTTGACACAAAGCTTTGGGTGACATCAACATGCACCGAGGCGTACGGTTCGTAAAAATGTATAATTTTTTTCCCCCTTCAGCGGTTCAGGCACCTTTCAATTACTTTCCCTTCGTTCTCTGACGTGTTCAACTCCGAGCACGCGGGGTATGAAGTGCCCGGGGCTCGTTTCTTTTCTCCCCCTCAAATAATAAAAGACCGAGGGTCGGTGAGGAAAAAAGATTCTTAATAACTGCAGCTATCGCCCGCAGGCAACCTTGCCAGTAAAAAAAATAGATAAAAATAAAAGAGCCTCGCTCAGTCTCTTAGCGACAATGAGAATGTTAATATTTGACTGATGTTGAAAGCCTTGATTGATCCAGGGCTGTTTTTTCTTTGGTGTCTGCCTTCGGCAAGGGCCACATCGTCTAACACCAGACAGTGCTGATAATAATAATAATCGCTTATTGTTTCAAATAGGCTTCAATGAAGTTACTGTGAAAAGCCCCTAGTCGCCACATTCCGGCACCTGTTCGGGGAGGCTGGTATGGGGTTTGAACCCGCAATCCAGAGACCCAGGGTAATGCCCTGGGCTCCATATCCCCCTATGGCAGGTCAAAATCTGGAATTAAGAATCTAATGTCGATTGTCATAAAAACCCATCTGGTTCACTGATGCCCTTTAGAGAAGGAAATCTGCCGTCCTTACCCGGTCTGGCCCACATGTGACTCCAGACCCACAGCAATGTGGTTGACTCTTAAAATGCCCTCTGAAATGGCGCAGCAGGCCACGCAGTTCAAGTGCAATTAGGGATGGGCAATAACGCTGACCCACATCCCATGAATAAAAAAGAAAATCACAAAGGGAGATATTAGGACAATTCGGACAGTTACTTAAACAGGAAGAGAGAGAGTAAAGTTTCCCCTTTTGATACGACCGTGGGAACTTAATAGTCGCTTAAAGGAAATGACGGATAAAATGAACAAATATTTTGCAGCAGTCTGCACGATCACGGGGAAGCTGTACTGAGCAAACCGATGGAGCCGTGAGCTGACAGGTTTCCGGGTCCTGATGGACTTCATCCTAGGGTCTTAAAGAGGTGGCTATTGAGGCAGTAGATGCGTTGGTGTTAATTTTTACAACATTTGATTTGCTAGATTCCAGAAAGGTTGCATCGGCCTGCAAAGTGGAAAATGTAACCCGTCGAGTGAAGAAGGGAGGGAGGCAGGAAACAGCAAACTAAACATGTTCGTCATGGGGAAGGTGTTAAAATCGATCATTAAGGAGGTTCTGGCTGGGCACTTGGAAAAACATAAGGTCGAGTCAGCATGATTTTGTGAAAGGGAAATCATGTTTAATTAATTGGAGTTCTTTGAAGGAGTAACATGCTGTGGATAAAGGGGGACCTGTAGATGTACTGTACTTGGATTTCCAGAAGGCATTTGATAAAGTGCCACATCAAAAGTTATTGGGGAAAATAAAAGCTCATAGTGTAAGGTGTAACATATCAGCAGGGAGAGAAGATTGGCTGGCTGGCAGAATCTGGAGAGTATTGGGCAGCACAGCGGTACAGTAGTTAGCGCTGCTGCCTCACAGCACCGATGTTCCAGGTTCAATCCTGGCTCTGGGTCACTGTCCATGTGAAGTTTGCACATTCTCCCCGTGTTTGCGTGGGTTTCACCCCAACAACCCAAAGATGCGCAGAGTAGGTGAATTGGCCACGCTAAATTGCCCCTTAATTGAAAAAAATGAAGTGGGAACTCAAAATTGAAAAAAAAAAAACTGAGAGAATGCATAAATGGGCCTTTTTCTGATTGGCAGGGTGTGATCACTGGAGTCCCACAGGGGTCTGGGCTGGGGCCTCAACTGTTTACGATATATAACAATGACTTTGGTGAGGGGAATGAAGGCACGGCAGCTAAATGTGCAGGTGACACAAACGTAGGTAGGAAAGTATGTTATGAAGAGGACGTATGGAGGTTGCAGAGGATATAGACAGGTTGAGTAAGGGTTCAAAAATCTGGCAGATGGAGTATAATGGGAAGTGTAAAGTAGTTCACTTTGGCAAGAAGAATAAAAAAGCAGAGTGTTACTTAAACGGAGAACGGTTTCCGAATTCTCAGGTGCAGAGGGATCCAGGTGTTCTGGTGCATGAGTCACAAACAGTGAGTGTGCAGGTGCAGCAAAAAAATCAAAAAGACTGTTGGAATGCTGTCCTTTATTATCATAGGAATTGAACATGGAAGAAAAGATGTTATCCTTCAGTTATACAGGGCATTGTTGAGACTGCATCTTGAGTACTGTGTGCAGTATTTAAGAACGGATGTGATTGTGTTGGAGCAGGTCAGAGGAGGTTTATGAGATTGCTACCTGGAATGAGCGGATTGTCTTATGAGGGAAGGTTGAACAGACTGGGCTTGTTTCCACTGGAGTTTAGAAAGAGTGAAGAGTGATTTGATTTAATTATAAGAGGTGACTTGATTTAATTATATAAATTCCTCAACGGTTTTGACAAGGTGGACATGGTCAGGATATTTCCTCCTGTGGGTGAGTCCAGAACAAGGGGAACTGTTTTGAAATTAGGGCTCTTCCTGGTGGCACAGGGATGAGGAGAATTATTTTTCTCTCAAAGGCTGGTTGGAGAAAGCAGGGCTAGGCTATTGAGTTGGATGATCAGCCATGATCGTGATAAATGCGGAGCAGGCTCGAAGGACCAAAAGGCCTCCTCCTGCGCCTATGTTCTATGTATCTATGTGTCCATGACTATGGATTTCTCTGCCTCAGGAGGCAGTGGGGGCTGGCGGTCGGGGGGGGGGGGGGGGGGGGGGGGGGGGGTCTCTGAATAATTTTAAGGTGGAGATAGATAAATTCTTGTCAGGAAAGGGGATCAAAGGTTATCGGGGGTAGATGGGAGTGTGGAACTGGCAACACAAACAGATCAACCATGATCTTGTTGAATAGCAGTGAAGGCGCGAGGGGCTGAATGGCCAACCACTGCTCCTAGTTTGTATGTGGGTATATATGTTTGTAAAGAGGTAGGTTTTAAGTAGCAACTCAAAGGAGGAGATAGAACTGGAGAGGATTAGGGAGGGAATCCGAGGGTTTAGGGTGCAGGCACCTTAAAGGACAGCCATTACAGGTGCTATGATGGAAATCGGGGATGTACAAGAGGCAGCGTTATTGACTCTGAGTGAGGAGGCCTTTTCTTCTATCTTCATGAGCTGTGGGTGTCACTGTAAGGTCACCACCCATCCCTTGAACTGAGTGTCGCGCTCGGCCATTGCAGAGGGCAGTTAAGATTCAACCAAATTGCTGTAGGTCTGGAGTCACATGTAGGCCAGACTGGGTAAGAACGGCAGATTTCCTTCCCTAAAGGAAAGGATTCTAATGACAATCAAGGGTTGAATGGTCACCATGACCAAGACTAAATCGCTGGCTTTGAAAGCAGACCAAGGCAGGCCAGCAGCACGGTTCGATTCCCGTAACAGCCTCCCCGAACAGGCGCCGGAATGTGGCGACTAGGGGCTGTTCACAGTAACTTCATTTGAAGCCTACTGGTGACAATAAGCGATTTTCATTTCATTTCTTCCAGATTTATTAATCCAATACTCAAATCAGCCATGGTGGGATTTGAACCCATGTCCATTTGCCTGGGCCTCGGGATTACAAGTGCAGTGACAATACCACAACACCACCCTCTCCCTGACGGATGTGCAGCAGTGATTATACCTGGATGTGCCTCTTAACCATCAAGAACAGGGGACATTAGTTACTGGTGGAGGGCTAATTGTTACATATTCAGGGCTTTGGGACCGGACTTTGTGCATCTGAAACCTTACAGTTCAACACCACACACAGATATATCTTACTGCAGCCTGCATAGAATTCCGTGCAGCCACTGGATGGCACATCACATGGGCAGGCAGTGCTTGTTCCTCTTTGCCGGCGACAGATGTCTCAAAGCTCAAGTGCAAATTAATAAGGTGTAACTGCGAGGTTACAGTGCCGACATTCACCAACAAGCACCTAACACTGTCAGATGGCCCCCTTCCATCTGCTATTCCCTTAATGAAGCAGTTTGCCCATTTGTCTAATGAGCAGGAGGTTGAGGAGGGTGGGCTGATACGCGTTGGAGTTTAGACGAGCGTGAGGTGATCTGATTGAAACATAGGATTCTGGGGGAGGGGACTTGGCAGGCTGGATGCTGAAAGATGCTTCCCCACGTGGGGGAGGGGGAGATAGAGAACCAGGGGGGCACCATTTCAAAATAAAGTGTCTCCCATTTAAGACAGAAACGAGGAGGAATTTCTTCTCTTAGAGACTTATTACTCTGGAATTCTCGACCAGAGCGACCAGTGGAGGCTGTGGTTCAACCCAACTCTCAGACACCAGGGCTGGATTGTCCGATTCTGGGGCTACGACCCCACACCGTTGTGGGAACGGTGGAGAAAATGGTGCAAAACGGCCATTGATTTCCCGTTTTGCTGGGAGCTAGTATTAGCACCTGGCTCTAGCTGGTGATACGCCTCGGAGAATTGCCGGGTCCGTGGCCACGCACCCGTGTCGTGCAACATGGCGGGGGCTGCTCGCGGAACCAGCCTGCGACATAGACCCCCCCCGGACCACCCCCCCACAGTGCCCCCCAGCCCCGAATAATGTCCCCCCTTGCTCGTGGATGGGCCCTCCCCCGACTGTGGTGGCGCTGGACTGAGTCCGCAGCCGCCACGCCGAGTTCCCGACGGGTGAGACCACACGTGCCCCCCGCCATCGGGAACTCGGCCGGTCCGGGGCGGAGCATCGGGAGGCAGGCCTCAGGCAATGGGCTGAGGTCGTCGAGACGTGGTGGGGCGTACTCCGAGAGTGGGGGGGGTGCGTACTCCGAGAGTACGCCACTTTGGAGGGGGCGGAGCATCGCAAAAGCGGCGCCGCCCCCGATTTGATCGGGAACTCGGATTCTCCGGCCGGTTGCCGAACACTATTCCGGCGTCAGCGACCGGAGAATCCAGCCCTCGGGCCGTTGGATTCTCTGTTCCCGCCGGTAGTGCACCCCCGCCCGCGGGTTTCCTGGTGGCCTGGGGCGGCTTCAATGGGAATTCCCATCGACAGGAGGTGGGAGTAGACAATCCCGCCGCCAACGAAGGCCGCGCTGCCCGAGCAACACGCGGCTGGGGGAACCGGAGATTCCAGCCCCAGCGCTCATTAGTCTGGGCGCGATTCTCCGTTTCTCGATGCCGATCTCGTAATCGGTGATCGGGCGGAGAATCCCTGTTTACGCCCGAATCGGGGGCGGCGCCTGTTTTCGGATGCTCCACCCCCTCCAAAATGGCACCATCGGGGAGCACGCCGCACGCCGTTGGAACGGCCTCAGGACGTCACCTGAAGACTCTCCCCCGATGCTCCGCCCCCGATGGGCCGAGTTCCCAATGTCGCGGGACTCGTGTGGTCTCAGTTTTCGTGAACCCGACGTGGTGGCTGCAGACTGTGTCGAATCGGCAGACCTCGCCGATTTTGTCGGCGTAAAACTAGACACTTCCTCCGGACATAGCCTCAAAATCAGAGAATCCAGCCCTTAGCCTGACACTCCCGTGCAGTACAGAGGGAAGGCCACACTGTTGGACATACTGGCTTTTGAATGAGATGTTAAACTAAGTCTGTCCTCTCAGGCGGATGTAGGAGATTCATTTTGAAGAGGAAGAGGAGGATTCTCCGTGGCATCGTGGCAATGTTTATCCCTCAATCAACATCACGAGTAAGAGATTATCTGGTCATTAGCACACTGGTGTTTGTGAGAATCGCTGTGCGCAAGTTGGCGGCTACATTTCTTACATTCCAAAAGTGGCTTCACTTTTTATTAGCTGCAAAATGCTTTGGGACATTCTCTAGAAACACAAGACCATCTGGGTTTCTGTTCGCTCATCTTCTCCATGTTAAAACTAAAAACTTCTTCCCGGCAAACCATCACAATCAGGACTCAGACACACTGCTGCCGTCCAAAGTTCATCTCACATCAATGAGTGGCATTGCCATGACAGGTGCTAAAGCCCTAGCTTCCTCGTCAGGAGATAAAGGGGGAAATGTTTAACTTAACCCACTTTAACCGGACAACTTAAACTTGCCTGGTTTCGCCCTCCATCGGACCGGGGTGGGGGGGTAAACTTGCATTCCAACCTTCCCTGCAGATTTCCTACCTGACGGATTAGGTTACAATCGCCCCGGTGTCGCCGGACAGGGAAGATGGGGAGGCGTGGGTGGAGGATTAACACCGGCGCGGGCTAGTCGGGTTAGAAGGCCTGTTGTTCTGTGCTGGAAATTCTATGTAACTCCATTCCCGAAGTCCTCTGGCGTTCGAGTGGCTGGATGTCAGCATGATTTGCATCGGTACCATGGTAATTGATTACGCTGAAGTAAGTTCACAGAAGCAAAACTGTGCAAATCATAGGCTCAGCAATTATATACATATCTACATATATATCTGCAAGTGAGTAAGAGTGTGTGTGCCTGTGCGTGAAAACAGCTTCTTCCCCGCTGTTACCCAACTCCTAAATGACCCTCTTATAGATCGATCTGATCTCTTCACACATCTTCTCTACTCAGTAGTACTACATTCCTGTATGCTTCACCCGATGCCTGTGTCTATGTATTTACATTGTGTATTTTATGTTTGCCCTATTATGTATTTTCTTTTCATGTATGGAACAATCTGTTGAGCTGCACGCAGAACAATACGTTTCACTGTACCTCGGTACACGTGACAATAAACCAATCCAATCCAAACCAATGTGTGTGTGTTTGTACGTGTGTGTGTGTGTGTGTGCATGTCTGTATGCATGTGTGTGTCTGTGTGCGTGTATATATGCTGTTAATATAGAAAGCTGGTGAATTGATTGAATCAGCAAATAAGCAGAAAAGAACATCTGTTCTGCAGAGAATAGTGGATGTGCTGCTTTAATCTTTCAAAATTCCCAAGAATCTGGAAAGGTCCCAACATATTGGAAAACCACAAATCTAATGCCCACATTCAAGAAAGGAGAGGGATTGCTGAAAAGAGACACGTTGCCGAAACTTTCCAACATGCACTCATCAGGACAAACATCAGAGAGTCAAATTTCAAACAATCACAGCAGTTTATATGACAGGATAAAAGGGTTGGTTGGCAAGTAGACTCTGATTGGCTGAGGTGCTGCCGTGGTGAAAGCAACGGGGAACCATCGGCTCGCCAAGCTCCCGGGTAATTTTTAAAATGCGCAAGGCTTGGACATGTTTCTTTAGTTTGCAGAGAACGGGTCCCTGTATTTGAATGCATGTTGCTCCTAGTGGAGCGTAAATGAGGCATATTATAAGCTCAGTGGATTATCTAAAATCGGTTCTCATTTGTTCCTTTAACTGCGACACCAGTTTGAAAGATCGACATACTTTGCTCAAATTCTCATCTCTTTCAAAACAATTACATTATTTCTGAAATACCTTTCCGTAATGTGGTGTTGTTAACTCTGCAGCCCCATCCGATGTTGACAATTGGGCCCACTCTTCCATATTTGACAGGTGTCGTTCTGAAGATATCTCCGGGTTGGCAGCAGATCGTGTAGCAGTGGCGGTTTGATGTTGGGAGCTGCCCACTGATTTGGAGTCCAGGGTGTGCAAGTGGCCGGGATTGGTGGCAGCGAGAATGGAATCCGGTCGCTGAAATAGATAAAGAAAATTCCTGATTGCTTTCCGGGAGTTATTTTGACAGCTGAATTCGGAGTATTCGGAATTCGGACTTCAGGAAGCAAAGTACTGTACATACCCCTGTCAGCATCAACGGGGCCGAGGTGGAGATGGTTAGCAGTTTCAAATTCCTAGGGGTGCACATCTCCAAAAATCTGTCCTGGTCCACCCACGTCGACGCTACCACCAAGAAAGCACAACAGCACCTATACTTCCTCAGGAAACTAAGGAAATTCGGCATGTCCACATTAACCCTTACCAACTTTTACAGATGCACCATAGAAAGCATCCTTTCGGGCTACATCACAGCCTGGTATGGCAACTGCTCGGCCCAGGACCGCAAGAAACTTCAGAGAGTCGTGAACACCGCCCAGTCCATCACACGAACCTGCCTCCCATCCATTGACTCCATCTACACCTCCCGCTGCCTGGGGAAAGCGGGCAGCATAATCAAAGATCCCTCCCACCCGGCTTACTCACTCTTCCAACTTCTTCCATCGGGCAGGAGATACAGAAGTCTGAGAACACGCACGAACAGACTCAAAAACAGCTTCTTCCCCACTCTCACCAGACTCCTAAATGACCCTCTTATGGACTGACCTCATTAACACTACACCCTGTATGCTTCATCCGATGCCAGTGCTTATGTAGTTACATTGTATATGTTGTGTTGCCCTATTATGTATTTTCTTTTATTCCCTTTTCTTCTCATAGACATAGACATAGAACGATACAGCGCAGTACAGGCCCTTCGGCCCACGATGTTGCACCGAAACAAAAGCCATCTAACCTACACTATGCCCTTATCATCCATATGTTTATCCAATAAACATTTAAATGCCCTCAATGTTGGCATGTACTTAATGATCTGTTGAGCTGCTCGCAGAAAAATACTTTTCACTGAAACTCGGTACACGTGACAATAAACAAATCCAACCCAATCCAATTTAAGTACTTTGACTCCGTGGGGCGCACTCTCACCTCTCAGTCTGCAATTTGAGGGTTCAAGTCCCACTCAGGAAGCTGGAGCACAAAACCCAATCTGCCATTCCCAGTGCAGTACTGAGGGAGTGCTGCACTGTCAGGAGTGCCATCTTTCAGGTGAGGCGTTAAACCAAGCCCCTGCCTGCTCTCGCGGAAGTATGTTAAAAGATCCCATAGCGGGATGGTTAGCACTGCTACCTCATGGCACCAATGACCCGGGTTCGGTCCTGGCCCCGGATCACTGTCCATGTGGAGCTTGCACATTCTCCCCGTGTCTGTGTGGGTCTCACCCCCACAACCCCAAAGATGTGCAGGGTAGGTGGATTGGCCACGCTAAATTGCCCCTTAATTGAAAAAAAAGAATTGGGTACTCTAAATTTAAATAAGAAAGGTCCCATAACTTGATTTGAAAGAAGAGCAGAGGAGTTAGACATGGAAAATCGGAGCGTAAGTAGGCTATTTGGCCCATCGAGCCTGCTCCCCCATTCAAAAGGATCATGGATGATCCTCAGCCTATCTCAATGCCATGCTCCCGTGCTCTCCTCATACCCCTTGAAATGCATTGAGCTTTGCTAAAAGAAATGAATCTGCACCCAGCAAGATCGTGGAAGCAATTTTCACATAGGGTTCACCACGCTATGGAGCCAAGGCTCAACAATATCCTCTGGTGCCCGAAAGGCTCAGTTTGCAAGTCCATCCTCCTAGCTCAGTGCTCTGACAGTTTGCATCCATCTCTTAGCTGATTTAACCACATTTCCTCTCTAATCAAGTGTCAGTAGTTTATACTTTCCTGCTGTTTGTTGTAAACCGGTGTGATTGTCTATATCCCAGGTTATACCGGGGCCAGCTTGTTCACTAATGTCAAGTACTTTGTCGGCCAGCTTCTCTGTGCATCTGATGAAGAGCATAACCCATCGACTTCCCCCCACTTTGCGCCCACCTCAGTAGATTCGGGGACTGAGGACGAACCCAGTGAGAGGCAGGACGAAGCAAACACAACCCTTAAAATGTATCATCGTGCCTTTCAATCCATATCGTGGCCAAAAAGGGCTCGGCGGGAAATCATTGATTTTAGTGACTCAAGTAACGCAGCTCCTGTAACTTCCCCTTGGCAGAAGACAGAGATCCACTCACCGAGTGCATTAATGAGATTTAGTCCCATCACTTCCATTTCTCTGCTCAATCCCTAATCAAATTGTGGGCTGTGAAAGTGTCCAACTTTCTAAAGTGGCTGCTAAAGAAAAGGCAGTCTGGCCATCTTTTAAAACCGGATTCATCTGTAAATGCGTCGAAACTCCTTACTTACAACCTATTCATATTAAAATGATTCAGCTCATTCAGAGACGAGGACTTGCATTTATATAGCACCTTTTATGTGCCCAGGCCCCTCCAAAGCTCTTCACATTCAACCAATCACTTTTGAAGCATACCTGTTCATGTTATGCTAATTAAGGAAAGTCCCCCTTTATAGATCTTCCTTCACACAACCAGTGTCCCAGCTGACCCCTTGTTATACTCTTTGAATAAAAAAATTAAAGAAAAAAGTGGTGTACCTAAACTAAAACATCAAAAGGAAACTTAACAAATTAATTAAAAGTTATTCCCGAGGGTGATGATGCACCGCAAGCCACCATGGTGGCCATTGGTCGCAGAAGACGTGAGTCCCTCTTTATATGTGCTCGAGATACTTAGAACATAGAACATAGAACAATACAGCGCAGTACAGGCCCTTCGGCCCACGATGTTGCACCGAAACAAAAGCCATCTAACCTACACTATACCATTATCATCCATATGTTTATCCAATAAACTTTTAAATGCCCTTAATGTTGGCGAGTTCACTACTGTAGCAGGTAGGGCATTCCACGGCCTCACTACTCTTTGCGTAAAGAACCTACCCCTGACCTCTGTCCTATATCTATTACCCCTCAGTTTAAGGCTATGTCCCCTCGTGCTAGCCATTTCCATCCGCGGGAGAAGGCTCTCACTGTCCACCCTATCTAACCCTCTGATCATTTTGTATGCCTCTATTAAGTCTCCTCTTAACCTTCTTCTCTCTAACGAAAACAACCTCAAGTCCATCAGCCTTTCCTCATAAGATTTTCCCTCCATACCAGGCAACATCCTGGTAAATCTCCTCTGCACCCGTTCCAAAGCCTCCACGTCCTTCCTATAATGCGGTGACCAGAACTGTACGCAATACTCCAAATGCGGCCGTACCAGAGTTCTGTACAGCTGCAACATGACCTCCTGACTCCGGAACTCAATCCCTCTACCAATAAAGGCCAACACTCCATAGGCCTTCTTCACCACCCTATCAACCTGGGTGGCAACTTTCAGGGATCTATGTACATGGACACCTAGATCCCTCTGCTCATCCACACTTTCAAGAACTTTTCCATTAGCCACATATTCCACATTCCTGTTTTTCCTTCCAAAGTGAATCACCTCACACTTCTCTACATTAAACTCCATTTGCCACCTCTCAGCCCAGCACTGCAGCTTATCTATATCCCTCTGTAACCTGCTACTTCCTTCCTCACTATCGACAACACCACCGACTTTAGTATCGTCTGCAAATTTACTCACCCACCCTTCTGCGCCTTCCTCTAGGTCATTGATAAAAATGACAAACAGCAACGGCCCCAGAACAGATCCTTGTGGTACTCCACTTGTGACAGAACTCCATTCTGAACATTTCCCATCAACCACCACCCTCTGTCTTCTTTCAGCTAGCCAATTTCTGATCCACATCTCTAAATCACCCTCAATCCCCAGCCTCCGTATTTTCTGCAATAGCCTACCGTGGGGAACCTTATCAAACGCTTTGCTGAAATCCATATACACCACATCAACTGCTCTACCCTCGTCTACCTGTTCAGTCACCTTCTCAAAGAACTCGATAAGGTTTGTGAGGCATGACCTACCCTTCACAAAGCCATGCTGACTATCCCTGATCATATTATTCCTATCTAGATGATTATAAATCTTGTCTCTTATAATGCCCTCCAAGACTTTACCCACTACAGACGTGAGGCTCACCGGTCTATAGTTGCCGGGGTTGTCTCTGCTCCCCTTTTTGAACAAAGGGACCACATTTGCTATCCTCCAGTCCTCTGGCACTATTCCTGTATCCAATGATGACATAAAAATCAAAGCCAATGGTCCAGCAATCTCTTCCCTGGCCTCCCAGAGAATCCTAGGATAAATCCCATCACTTCATGAGTCAATGCCCTCCACCTGGTGAAGCTACAACACAGGACTACTTGCATGCCTTAACCTCGGCAATTCCCTTTTAAAATTCATTTTATGGGACGTAGGCATCACTGGCTAGGCTAACATTTATTACCCATCCCTAACCACCACCTTCTCTAGGGTAGTCAGGGATGGGTGATAAATTCTGGCTTAACCATTGCTGTGGGATCTTTTACATTCCAGCTGAGAGGGCAGGTGGACCCTGGGTTCAATTCACCATCTGAAGGAAAGAGAGACGATGGCGTAATGGCATTGTCACTGATCCAGAGACCCAGGATAATACTCTGGGTACAAATCCCACCATGGCTGATGGTGGAAATTGAATTCTATAAATATATGACATTAAAAGTCTCATCATGACCATGAAACCATTATGGATTGCCGTAAAAAAGAAAACGGTGGGTTCACTAACATGAAGGAGGACATGCCAGGAGCAACACCGGGCATACCAAAAAAATGAGATGTCGATCTGGTGAAGCTACAACACAGGACTACT
Organism: Scyliorhinus torazame; assembly: GCF_047496885.1. NCBI lineage: Eukaryota > Metazoa > Chordata > Chondrichthyes > Carcharhiniformes > Scyliorhinidae > Scyliorhinus > Scyliorhinus torazame. The sequence goes on along the minus strand of NC_092736.1, from coordinate 11,253,504 downwards.
TGCGTGCCAAACAGCAGAAGCAGCAAGTGATAGACAGAGCTAAGCGATCCCATAACCAATTAGTCAGATCTGAGCTCTGCAGTCCTGCCACATCCAGCTGTGAATGGTGGTGGACAATTAAACAACTCACTGGAGGAGGAGGCCCCACAAATATCCCCGTCCTCAATGATGGAGGAGCCCAGCACATCGGTGCAAATGACAAGGCTGAGGCATTCGCAACAATCTTCAGCCAGAAGTGTTGTGTGGATGATCCGTCTCGGTCTCCTCCGGAGGTCCACAGCATCACAGATGTCAGTCTTCAGCCAATTCGATTAACCCACGTGATATCAAGAAACTGAAGGCACCGGATACTGCAAAGTCTATGGGCACTGATAACACTCCAGCAATAGTACTGAAGATGTGTGCTCCAGAACCTGCTGTGCCTCTATCCAAGCTGTTTCCAGTACAGCTACAACACTGGCATCTACTCGGCAATGTGGAAAATTGCCCAGGTATATCCTGTACACAAAAAGCAGGACAAATCCAACCCAGCCAATTACCGCCCTCTCAGTCTACTCTCCAGCATCAGCAAAGTGATGGAAGGAGTCATCAACAGTGCTATAAAGCGGCACTTACTCAGCAATAACCTGCTCACGGATGCTCAGTTTGGATTCCGTCACGGTCACTCAGCTCCTGACCTCATCATATCTTTGGTTCAAACATGGACAAAAGAGCTGAACTCCAGAGGTGAGGTGAGAGTGACTGCCCTGGACATCAAGGTAGCATTTGATCGAATATGGCATCAAGGGGCCCTCACAAAACTGGAGTCAATGGGAATCAGGGGTAAAACTCTCCGCTGGTTAGAGTCATACCCGGCACAAAGGAAAATGGTTGTGGTTGTTGGGGACCAGTCATCTCAGTCCGGGGACATCACTGCAGGAGTTCCTTGGATTAGTGTCCTCGGCCTAACCATCTTCAGCTGCTTCATCAAAGACCTTCCTTCCAACATAAGGTCAGATGTGGGAATGTTCATTGATGACTGCACAATGTTCAGCACCATTTGCAGCTCCTCTAACATTGAAGTAGTCCACGTGCAAATGCAGAAAGGCTTGGTCAATATCCAGGTTTGGGCTGACAAGTGGCAAGTTACATCTGTGGCATACAATTGCAAGGCAATTTCCATCTCCAATAAGAGAGAATTAAACCATCCCCCCTTTTACATTCAATGGCATTACCATCACTGAATCCCCCACAATCAACATCCTGGGGGTTACCATTGACCAGAAACTGAACTTGACTAACCAGTAAATACTGTGACACATCCTGACTCCCCAATGCTTGTCCACCACTTACAAGCCGCAAGTCAGGAATGTAATGGAATACTCTCCATTTGCCTGAATCAGTGCGCTCCAGCAATACTCAAGAAGCTCAACACCATCCAGGACAAAACTGCCCACTTGATCGGCACCCTCTCCATAAACATTCACTCTCTCCACCACCGATGCACAGTAGCAGCCGTGTGCACCATCTACAAGATGCATTGCAGGAACTCACCAAGCCTCCTTAGGCAGCACCTTCCAAACCCACCACCACTTCCATCTAGAAGGACAAGGGCAGCAGGCAGGTGGGAACACCACAGCCCTTGAGGTTCCCCTCCAAGTCACTCACCATCCTGACTTGTAAATATATCGGCCGTTCCTTATCTCTGACAATGTAGCATTCCTTCAGTTCTAGACGGTAGTGTCAGCTTAGAATTTTCATTCATGTCTTTATAACAGGTCTGAAAACCATCAAACCTCTGACAAAGCAACACAGGTCAGAATTCTCTGTTTGGGAGACTATGCTGTCCTGCTGGGGATGAATCACCTCTTGGACCACATCAAAGCCAGTTAAGCACTCCCACTTCCTCTTTTTCTCACCAGAAACCACTTAACTGCTTTTGATTTGGTGCAAGAGCTGTCAATCATAATTAGGTGTTTATAAAGATTGTGGTTAGTTTCCCAGCAGGTGACCTTGAAATCCACTCAAGCCTGAAGGGAAATGAGAGTAAACAATCCAGACAGCTGGCTGCTGTCCAAGCTGTCAATCACAGCCTAGTAAAATCAATTTCAGGTTAATGTGAATGAAAGCCTTGTCGATCAAAGATTTGAGGAGGTTTAAACTCAGTAGTTGTGATTTTCCCTTTCTAGGAATTTACAGGTACTGCTTCCTCTGCCTGAGCCGCAGGTGTATTGCACAGGTGAGTTATATAGCAGTCATTTATTTTTCACTGTGTCTGTCTAGACTGCTCTCCAGCTTCCATACAGGGGTCCCTGTAATGGGGTGGAGGTGCCAGACAGGGGTCTCTGTTATGGGGGGGGGGGGGGGGGCTTCCAGGCAGGGTCTCTGTAATGGGGGGGGCTTCTCCGTTTTTAAAATGTTTTTATTCTCCATTTTCACATTTTCCTTCAAAATTTACACCCCACCCACAAACAGTAAACGGTAACAAATACAAAATCAATCCCCTTAACAATACTAACGATCCCATCCTCCCACCACCCCAAACAACGGCCCACCTGTCAATATATGCATCCAATAAAACAAACCCTCCCACGGTGGAAACAAAAACCAAAAGAGAAAAAGAAAAAGACCGCCCATGGTCACCATTGACCGATAGAGTCCACTCCCCCTCCCCCCCCCCCCCCCTACACTCAACGCCCTCCAACCTCTGAAAGAGTACCGTACATGATACCCAAGAGTTGTAAACACCCCCCCCCCCTCTCCAACTCCTCCCGTCCACTGTCTCCTGTAAAACACCTCCCCCCAACCTTGGTTCCTTCCTCCCCAACTTTCCACCCCGGCTAGACCACTCGGACCCTGTTCTGCCAGGCTCCGATGGCCGCAGCCCCTCCCCCCACCTCACTCCCGTTCACTGGCCGGGTGAAACCGGCCAGCGTGGAGGCCCCCGCCCGGGTCCCTTTCCTCCTTGCCCGGCCCTAGGAAAGCCCAGAAATCCTCTTTTAGCACACACACCCCGCATATCCACCTACACCCCAAAGAGCCCTCATTTCGAGTGAAAGTCCCATCACTTCCCTTGTCCAAATATATTCAACATTGACTCCTTTAGCCCATACACCCGCACGCAGTGAAACAAAAAAGAAGAAAATACAGTCATGAGGTCACATCGGCACATGGCCATTTCTCAATTTCTCAGTTCTGCCACAGTCCTTCTGCCTTCGCAAACTCCTCCGCTGCTTCCGCCGTTCCAAAATAAAAGTCCCTGAGCTTGTAAATCACCCTCAGCTTCACTGGATATACAATGCCGCACTGCACCTTGCTAATGTACAGTGCCCTCTTCACCCGGTTGAAGGCAGCCCGCCTCCTCGCCAGCTCCAGCGTAAAGTCCTGGTATACAGGTATACCAGCTCCAGCCCACTGCACCACCCGCTTCTGCTTGGCCTAGTTCAGGACCTTCTCCTTCACACTGTACCTACGGAAGCACAGAGTCACTACCCTTGGCGGCTCACTCGCCTTTGGTACAGGCCTCCACGACCGATGAGCCCGATCCAGTTCATATCGGGAGGGATTCTCCCCCTCCCCCAATAGTTTTGCCAGCATCGCGGCAAAATACTCTATCGGCCTCGGTCCTTCAACTCCTTCGGGCAACCCCACAATCCTCAAATTCTGTCGCCTGGGTCTGTTTTCCAGGTCTTAGAACATAGAACATAGAAAATACAGCACAGAACAGGCCCTTCGGCCCACGATGTTGTGCCGAACCTTTGTCCTACATTAATCATAGATTATCATTGAATTTACAGTGCAGAAGGAGGCCATTCGGCCCTTTGAGTCTGCACCGGCTCTTGGAAAGAGCACCATACCCAAACTCAACACCTCCACCCAACACCAAGGGCAATTTGGACATTAAGGGCAATTTATCATTGGCCAATTCACCTAACCCGCACATCTTTGGACTGTGGGAGGAAACCGGAGCACCCAGAGGAAACCCACGCAGACACGGGGAGGACGTGCAGACTCCGCACAGACAATGACCCAAGCCGGAATCGAACCTGGGACCATGGAGCTGTGAAGCAATTGTGCTATCCACAATGCTACCGTGCTGCCCTTAAGAACAAATAAATCTACACTATATCATTTTACCGTCATCCATGTACCTATCCAATAGCTGCTTGAAGGTCCCTAATGTTTCCGACTCAACTACTTCCACAGGCAGTGCATTCCATGCCCCCACTACTCTCTGGGTAAAGAACCTACCTCTGATATCCCTCCTATATCTTCCACCTTTCACCTTAAATTTATGTCCCCTTGTAATGGTGTGTTCCACCCGGGGAAAAAGTCTCTGACTGTCTACTCTATCTATTCCCCTGATCATCTTATAAACCTCTATCAAGTCGCCCCTCATCCTTCTCCGCTCTAATGAGAAAAGGCCTAGCACCCTCAACCTTTCCTCGTAAGACCTACTCTCCATTCCAGGCAACATCCTGGTAAATCTTCTTTGCACCTTTTCCAGAGCTTCCACATCCTTCCTAAAATGAGGCGACCAGAACTGTACACAGTACTCCAAATGTGGCCTTACCAAAGTTTTGTACAGCTGCATCATCACCTCACGGCTCTTAAATTCAATCCCTCTGTTAATGAACGCGAGCACACCATAGGCCTTCTTCACAGCTCTATCCACTTGAGTGGCAACTTTCAAAGATGTATGAACATAGACCCCAAGATCTCTCTGCTCTTCCACATTGCCAAGAACTCTACCGTTAACCCTATATTCCGCATTCATATTTGTCCTTCCAAAATGGACAACCTCACACTTTTCAGGGTTAAACTCCATCTGCCACTTCTCAGCCCAGCTCTGCATCCTATCTATGTCTCTTTGCAGCCGACAACAGCCCTCCTTACTATTCACAACTCCACCAATCTTCGTATCGTCTGCAAATTTACTGACCCACCCTTCAACTCCCTCATCCAAGTCATTAATGAAAATCACAAACAGCAGAGGACCCAGAACTGATCCCTGCGGTACGCCACTGGTAACTGGGATCCAGGGTGAATATTTGCCATCCACCACCACTCTCTGACTTCTATCGGTTAGCCAGTTCGTTATCCAACTGGCCAAATTTCCCACTATCCCATGCCTCCTTACTTTCTGCATAAGCCTACCATGGGGAACTTTATCAAATGCCTTACTAAAATCCATGTACACTACATCCACTGCTTTACTTTCATCCACATGCTTGGTCACCTCCTCAAAGAATTCAATAAGATTTGTAAGGCAAGACCTACCCCTCACAAATCCGTGCTGACTATCCCTAATCAAGCAGTGTCTTTCCAGATGCTCAGAAATCCTATCCTTCAGTACCCTTTCCATTACTTTGCCTACCACCGAAGTAAGACTAACTGGCCTGTAATTCCCAGGGTTATCCCTAGTTCCTTTTTTGAACAGGGGCACGACATTCGCCACTCTCCAATCCCCTGGTACCACCCCTGTTGACAGTGAGGACGAAAAGATCATTGCCAACGGCTCTGCAATTTCATCTCTTGCTTCCCATAGAATCCTTGGATATATCCCGTCAGGCCCGGGGGACTTGTCTATCCTCAAGTTTTTCAAAATGCCCAACACATCTTCCTTCCTAACAAGTATTTCCTCAAGCTTACCAATCTGTTTCACACTGTCCTCTCCAACAATATCGCCCCTCTCATTTGTAAATACAGAAGAAAAATACTCATTCAAGACCTCTCCTATCTCTTCAGACTCAATACACAATCTCCTGCTACTGTCCTTGATCGGACCTACCCTCGCTCTAGTCATTCTCATATTTCTCACATATGTATAAAAGGCCTTGGGGTTTTCCTTGATCCTACCCGCCAAAGATTGTTCATGCCCTCTCTTAGCTCTCCTAATCCCTTTCTTCAGTTCCCTCCTGGCTATCTTGTATCCCTCCAATGCCCTGTCTGAACCTTGTTTCCTCAGCCTTACATAAGTCACCTTTTTCCTCTTAACAAGACATTCAACCTCTCTTGTCAACCATGGTTCCCTCACTCGACCATCTCTTCCCTGCCTGTCTTCCATTTTTCCTCGCAGATCCTTGTTAATGTCCATCACTTTCCGCATCTCCTTCCCCATCGAGGCAAGTTGATCACCGTGCTGCAATAACGTCTCCTCCACTTCCTTCAGCGCCTCCCCTTGCTCTCGTACCTCCACCACTGCGCTCGCCACCGCCTTCGTCACCGGGGAAATCGCCTCCTCCACCAGCGCACTCAAAACCTCCCTCATCTCCTTCTTCATTGTCACCATGTATCTTGTAAACTGCCTTCGAATTCCGCAGCCATCACCTTAGTTATTTCTTCAGCCGTAAGCAATGCGGCCTCCCCTGGTGCTCCAGCCTCCATTGTCCTTGGTGACCCCGCGGTGACCTTTCCACTCCCCGACGGACCTTCAGCTGTTTTCCTTACGGACGTTCTTTTGCTCACCCTCAACATGTTTCTTCACTGTGCCTTCACTCTGCTGCCTCTGTGCCTTCTCCCTGCTTTTGCCGCCTCCGTGGACCCTGGGACCGGGCCCCGAAAATGCCGTTCCCGAACGGGAGCCCTCCATTGTGCGGCCGCCTCCCGCCCGCCGTCACCGGAAGTCGAGGGGGCTTCTCTTATGGAGGTTTCTGATGAGGGTCTCTGTAATAGGGGATTCCGGTGGTGGTCCCTGGTGGGGTGGAGTGGACAGGATTTGCATTGTGGGGAGGGCAATGGACTTTGGGGGCAACCCCCGAAAAGTGTTACCCCCTTGGCCCACCGCAACAGGGCTGCGCTGGGAAATGCCTGCACCAATTCTTGCCCACGTGAATCCCGGCCCAGAGGACTATTTATTCAGTGCCCCATTCATGTTTTGACAAGAGTACAGGACTGGGTCAATAGTTGCTACAAACATGATTTTAAAAACGATCAGTTAGTTACCATTGCTTTAACCTCGGTTGTAAGAATTAACAGATTGGTTCAGTCACGATTCTCACCCCAGAAGGTTTGGGATTCAGGATCCTCTCCCGGGAGATGGGGGGAGGGAAGTGAATTTACCCAGTGCCTCGGATCCTCGGCAATTTCAGCAGCTGGTGTTTCACAAAGCAGCTTCTGCCGAGCTTCTGTCAATGTCACAGCTACAGAGTGGGTGAAATATCTGAGGAAGTTTCTCATTCCTCTGGGACACCGTATCTAACGTAGGCTGATGGTCTATTGCTGCACTGAGAGAGTGCTGTCCTGAGAGGGAGCTCAATTGAGAGTACTGCACTGGGAGAGCACTGTACTGTGAGTGTGCGGCATTGTGGGTTCGGTACTGAGAGAATGCAGCATTGAGGTGTGGAACATTGAACCAGATGTTGTGAACACTTCAATAAAGGAAACTATCTCAATTATGGGGAAATACATTTGAATGTGTAAACATTGACTGCAATTAACTTCAAAAGGCCTAACTCGACGCTGTAACAAACCATCATCTTCAGTACAGATATAGGGAGTGTTAGGGAAAACGCTAATTTAGGCTGTCTCATTGCCTTTCATTTCTCTATACCCCGGATACCTCTCTGTTCTGTAAAGAAGAAAAAAACACAGCTTTAGCTGCAACGATTTGCTTCTTCGACCCCCTACCTCATTATTGCAGTCGGAACCGATTCTACCAATTCATTAGTGCAAAGCAAGAGACTGCGACAGAAAAATAAAACACAGCCGCTTCCTTTGCAACAAAAGGGGATGAAGACCTGGGCGCTGTCAAAAACAAATGGAGCCTCGCCCTTGCACTGGTCTCAAGAGGCCCGGTTCATGTAAAATGCAACCGTTTATCAGCTGTTTGCCACTGCACGCGTGCTTCCTGCAGCTGCTGTCCGCGGTGCTGAACGTATTGCTGCTTCTGAGCTGGTTTATCAGGCCAGAGGTGTATCTCTGAGCCACGATGCAGGCGTGTGCTCCCGGCCCAGGTTTTTATTCAATTAGCCCTTGTCGAAGAGTGGCCCCTGTGGGGCTGTGTGAGGGGAAGGATGATAAATGTTGTTCAGCTAAAGAGGCATTCATTTCCCCCTGCCCCCCAACCTATCCATCAGTCCCACCGCAGCCTTATTACACCGCTGCCACCAAGGCCCCCCGTTTAACATACACTCGAGCAGCACGTTAGCACAGTGGTTAGCACAGTTGCTTCACAGCTCCAGGGTCCCAGGTTCGATTCCTGGCTTGGGTCACTGTCTGTGCGGAGTCTGCACATCCTCCCCGTGTCTGCGTGAGTTTCCTCCGGGTGCTCCGGTCTCCTCCCACAGTCCAAAGATGTGCAAGTTAGGTGGATTGGCCATGATAAATTGCCCTTAGTGTCCAAAAAGTGTGGGTGGGGTTACGGGGATCGGGTGGAGGGTCCTCTTTCCGAGGGCCGGTGCAGACTCAATGGGCCGAATGGTCTCCTTCTGCACTGTAAATTCTATCCCACTGAAGTTAAAATAAAATTAGAAGCAAAATAATGGAAGCGAGAATGTTTCTTTATGTGTGATAAAGAAATTGGGACAGGCGGATTGGCCGTGCTAAATTGCCCCTTGCTGTCCAAAGGTTAGGTGGGGTTATGGGTTTGGGGGGGTGAGCCTAGGTAGGGTGGTCCTGCAGAGGGTCGGTGCAAGCTCGATGGGCCGAATGGCCTCCTTCTGCACTGCAGAGATTCAACGATGCTATCTATATGGAAATGTATCACCGTTCTTTTTTGAAAATAAATTTAGAGTACCAAATTAATTTTTTCCAATTAAGGGGCAATTCAGCGAGGCCAATCCACCTACCCTGCACATCTTTGGGTTGTGGGGGCGAAACCCACACAGACACGGGGAAAATGTGCAAACTTCACACGGACAGTGACCCAGAGCCGGGATCGAACCTGGAACTTCGGCACCGTGAGGCAGCAGTGCTAACCGCTGCACCGCCGTGCTGCCCTATAATCCGTATTTACATGAGCCAGAATGAGGGAGAACAATATTTTACGCAAGGTTATCTTGAGAGGATTTTAAGTAAGGTGAGGGCAGACTCTTTGAAAACGCCTCCACCAGCATAGACCAGTGGGCCAAAGGCCTCTTTCTGCGTTTCAAATACTATCTAAATAAGAGCCCAGATTGATCGCAAAACTAGAGCACAAACTAGGGGAAAACATTGCGGATGAAAATGAATCTCCCCATGCAGAAGCTGAAATATCATTTTTCAAATCAAGTTTTTTTCAAATGTGCAGATTATCAGTAGGAGACGACAGGGAGAGCTGACTTGCTTATCAGCAGTGGTTCTGCTTAATAAGGCGCCTTTCAAAATCAATTCCTTCCCCTCACATTTCAAGACTCAGTGTCATTTAGGCGGCATGATTCTCAACCATCAGCACCTCAGATCTATCCTCAGGGAGTGGCTCTGAAGGGAGGTCTCAAGCACTATGACGGATGACGCTCTGGAAGGTCATTATTGAACCTCTGCCCAGCTCAATGCATAACCAATATGTGAGCTTTGATCTTCCCTTATTCAGAAAATTCCCCTCGGAGCTAGTTACTTATCTTATCCATCTACCTGGAACCCCGATGGCTCCTGACAACGAGGGCACCTTATCCCCTGACATACGGTACGGGGCACGGTAGCACAGTGGTTAACACAGTTGCTTCACAGCTCCAGAGTCCCAGGTTCGATTCCGGCTTGGGTCACTGTCTGTGCGGAGTCTGCACATCCTCCCCGTGTGTGCGTGGGTTTTCTCCGGGTGCTCCGGTTTCCTCCCACAGTCCAAAGATGTGCAGGTTAGGTGAACTGGCCATGATAAATTGTCCCCTGGTGTCCCCCCAAAAAAAGGTTAGATGGGGTTACTGGGTTACGGAGATGGGTGGAGGTGTGGGCTTGGGTAAGGTGCTCTTTCCAAGGGCCAGTGCAGACTCAATGGGCCGAATGGCCTCCTTCTGCACTGTAAATTCTATGATCCTATGATACACACCAGCAAGGACAAAGAGGCCATCCCAAGGCTCACAGTGTGACCAAATTTGGATCTTTCAACCCCGAGAATTATTCTACCTCCAGACACAGCTCAGCAAAAAGCAGTAATCATCGAGCTTCACAGCTAATCCAGCACCCTCCCTGTCACAGGTTCATTATTTATTGGGATTTCTCTCGTTCCACTTGCTCAATCTGACATAAAAGATTAGGTTTCACAAAACCTCCCGACTCTTTTTTTCTTCCAGTCCAAAGCTGGACTGAACGGTGCGGGGTAGGAGGAGGGATTTTCGGTGCATCGTGTCGGGGAATCACGCACACGTTCCTGCTGAGTGCATTTTTACTGCTGCTACACAACAGCAGTGGAGACATTGGTGGAACGAGTGGCAACGCTGCATTAACTGAGCCCTGAGCTGTACAAAGCTTCAAGTTGACCAAACAACGAGTCAAAGAGGAGAATGGGGAGCATGTCAACGATGTGTGGCTGCAGTCAGTCGGGGCAATATTGTGGAGATTGAGGTGATGTGATGAGTTTCAAACTCTGTCCTATTCATCACCAAGACCATTAACATCCATCGCCACAACGATCCTATCCCAGCACTGCTGCTCCCTAAGCTCAAATCCACATCTTCATCAATGCCCTTCTTTACAACTTCCCAGGTTCCACCTTTCAAATCACCAAATAGTCACCCACCTGAAACCTGTTCCACAGAAAGTTTCTCTCTCTCTCATCCAGGAGCTCAAACCTTGCAGGTGTATACTGATTTATTGAATGTAAAAGCCCTGTCCTCATATCACAGAATCACAGAATAGCTACAGCACAGAAAAAGGCCATTTGGCTCAATGCGTCTATTCTCCAAATAAGTGATTCACCTACCACCCCTCCCCCCACTCCCCACCCACCTCCCCACCATCACCTTTTCCCAGTAACCCTGCACAGTCTTCCTTTTCAGAAAATAACCCAATTCCCTCTTTAATGCCTCGGTTGAACTTGCCTCCGCCACATTCTCAGGCAGCACATTCCTGATCCTGACCACTCGCTGCTTGAGAAAGGTTTCTCTTCGCAACTCCATTGCTCCTTTCGTCAATCCCCTTCAATCTGTGGCCTTGCATTCTTAATCCTTCCACCAATGGGACCAGTTTCTCCCTGTCTACTCTGTGCGGACCCCTCACAACTTTGAACACCTCTCTCAAATCTCCTCTCAACCTCCTCTTCTCCAAGGCAGGTGTCCGACCTTCTCCAGTGTATCTACATAACTGCACCCTGGAACCATTCTCGTGAATCATTTCTGCATTCTCTCTAATGCCTTCACATTCTGCCTAAAGTGTGGCAGCCAGAGATAGATGTTATACTCCAGTTGATGCTAAACCAGGATTTTGTAAGAGTATATTCAAATCCTTCCACAACCCCACCAACCCAAGCTCTGCAGCAATCTCCCATTTTGCGCCCTCTTCTGTAATCCCCTCCCTCCCCTCCCATCACTCTCTCTCTTTCTCTCTCTCTATATCTCTCTCTCTCTCAGACATCGCGCGACAATCGCCAGGCAGGAATGTTCCCTTCCAGTCGGAGAACACTTCAGCAGTCATGGGCATTCAGCCTCTGATCTTCGGGTAAGCGTTGTAAAGGCGGCCTTCAGGCCGAGTGATAATACAGAATCGCCGAGCAGAAACTGATAGCCAAGTTCCGCACACATGAGTACGGCCTCAACCGGGACCTTGGATTCATGTTGCATTACATTCACCCCCCACCATCTGGCCTGGGCTTGCGAAATCCTACCAACTGTCCTGGCTTGAGACAATTCACACCTCTTTAGCCTGTGATTGTCCCTCTCTTCAGTCGCTCAGTATGGACCTGTAAAGATTTAATTTACCTGCAAGGACTTACGTTCGCAAATATCGTCTTGCATCATTGACTTTGACTTTGTCTATATATGTGTTTCTGGAACCCACCTCTTCATTCACCTGAGGAAAGAACTGCGCTCCGAAAGCGAGTGATTCGAAACAAACCTGTTGGACCTTAACCTAGTGTTGTAAGGCTTCTTACTGTGCCCACCCCAGTCCAACGCCGGCATCGCCACATCATCTCTCTCGCTCTCTCAACACCCATGTTTTTGATGCTCTACGAGGAGCACAGCAACACTTCCCTCCATCACATAACGCTATGTTGTTGCTCTCCCTATCTCTCCCCATCTCTCCTCACCCAATACCATGACACAAAGAAACTGTCCCATTGCCCAGTTCATTGTTCGTCACCGGACCTCCGAGAGGTGGGAAATTACCGAAAACTAGTCACAACCTTTCAGAAATAATTAATTTTCTGAAGCCCTTGAAGTATGATAAAATGATACGGGAAAAATAAGTCTAATATCAGCGCATCGACCATCTGGTAAACTAATATTCCCTGGGCCTTCTGTCTGAGGGGGAATTCACCAGGACCAGTGTACACGAATTGCCCTGAAACTGAGTAAAATCAGCCAGGGACAGCTATGCTGATGAGGTCAGGATTCAAGAAATGAATTTGAAACACTGCACATATTAAATTACACACAAGAGCCCGATCATAAAAGATACAAATTACTGTCCCATAAAACAGGGTGCCACAACAATCATCCAAAAATAAATACCTCGATAGTTTAGTGCTTGGCTGGAACTGTTAATTTACTTTGGCAAGCAGCTGTAATAAAAACGAATTAATTCTGGACTAAGTTGTACCCTGGTGAATAATGTATCACACGCACAGTCTTTCGATATGACCCGTGGGCAATTACTCATAAGTACCGCCAATGTGAACTCCTCAGCAACCAAACCCCAAGGCGGCCACAGAATATCAATAAAATCTCCATATCATTATGCGTTATTCCAACTCGCATTAGTGCATAGCATTTTACCACAAGGACACACTAAAGTGAAATGAAGTCCAACAAAAGGATTGCCTATTAGGGACTGAAATGGTTCCACGCGACATGCTGCCTCGCAAACGCAGAGCAGGTCCCTCTGAAACTTGTGGGGAGGGAAAGGAAGGAGTTTGTCCATCGAGGGCCTCCATTGTCCGTTGAGTATGCTCCAAGTCTAAAATATGTCGGGCAGAATTCCCGGCTGTTGGGAGTCCCTCGTCCCGCAGGTAGCGCACACCCGTCCGTGGGATCCCCCCAGCGGCATGCGGTGTGGTGTGGCTCCAATGAGAAATCCCATTGACAAGCGGCAGGAAGAGAGAAGACCTCCGCCAGCGAACGGCGCACCGCTGAGAGACACGGGGAGAAGCCCACCCGTTATTTTAGCGATGTTGGCAACACATCTGTTTTCTCTTCCTCTTGGTCAGAGGGGCATTTCAATGGGATCTCGCACATGTAATTTTGGGTGGGATATTGTCCATTGGGAGGTCTTGTGGCGCAAGGGGAGTATCCCTACTCTGTCAGAAGCTCCAGGTTCAAGTCCCACTCCAAGAGACAGGATTTTACCCTCTTCTCCTGGATGATGGCGCCCCCTTCATATTTGTAGCGCTTTTCCCTCCAGGACCTGGGAGCTCAGTCCCTTCCCTCCCCTACCAACCTATCCCTACTCCTGACACCAATATCTCCCGAACCCCCCGCCCCGCATAGGGCATTCCCTACCCTCCTTCTCCAGGTACCCCGGTGCTTAGCTGAAGCGTGACCAAAGCACTGGCACATCACTGCAGTACCTTTACTGGCCACCGCAGCGCTGTCCCTGGAGGAGCTGGGGATCTGCTGCCCAATCTGATTGGCCAACAACTTTCCAACGCGGGGGGAACCCTTCCAAGGGCAGGCGGGAGTCCCGCTGATAATTAGATCTCAATTGGGGGTGAAATGGCAGTGGGCCCATCGGGGTCAGCAGGGATGAGTTACGCACTGACTCTCAGGATGGCGAGTTCAGTCTCAGCAGGACTTGATGGCCACAGAGGGAGCATTCATAACCTGGTCAGACAGGTTGCCTATCAGCCTGAAAATCCTTCCAACACGCCAATGGCAGATGATAAGAGCTGGAGAGACTCCTGGTCAGCTGGGTTTTATGTCCACAGAATCGCGCCTAGTCCTAAATGGATGGCCCTGTATTCCCGGATTGTGTTCCCTGGTTCTAGATAGGCAAAACATCCTCCCTGCATCTCGTCTTTTTTTAAATAAATTTAGAGTACCCAATAATTTTTTTTCCAATTAAGGGGCAATTTAGCGTGGCCAGTTCACCTAACCTGCACAACTTTGGGTTGTGGGGGCGAAACCCACGCAGACACGGGGAGAATGTGCAAACTCCACACGGACAGTGACCCAGGGGCGGGATTCGAACCCGGGTCCTCAGCACCGCTAACCCTCCCTGCTTCTAGTCGGTCCAGCCCTGTTAGAATCCTACATGTTTCAAGTGCAGGCATTCTGTCTTCAGCTATTTCTGTAACAGTGGACTGCAGGAGGAAAAGCCAGCCTTACTGAGCCTTCATGCCCCCTCTGACAAATGGTCATCTGTTATTACTGAATGTTCCGATATATTACATCACGCGGGAGTGATCGTTCCGTACCACAAGTGTTTGAGAAATATGATTTTATTGCCAGTGTCAGTTACTCTGACATAGTTATCCTAATATAGTGTCTTTTGCGAGTAGCTTTGGGACTATCGTAAGGATCGCAAATCATTTTCTGTCAGGGCAGCTTCTAGCTGCAGCATTCATCCTTGTTCCGAGGAGGATGATCACTAAGATCTGAGACGCACACACAAGGGGCTCAAATGTAGCTGAAGATGTGAAATATTTCATCCACATGTTCATTTTTCAATTTTTCTCCTTACATAGAACATACAGTGCAGAAGGAGGCCATTCAGCCCATCGAGTCTGCACCGACCCACTTAAACCCTCACTTCCACCCTATCCCCTTGACCCAATAACCCCTCCTAACCTTTTTGGTCACTAAGGGCAATTTATCACGGCCAATCCACCTAACCTGCACGTCTTTGGACTGTGGGAGGAGACCGGAGCACCCTGGGCCTGAAATCTTGCCGCACGAGGTTTGATTGACAGAATCGATGTTGGGCCAACAGTCACGGCGGAAGATGATACCAAGGTCAGATACATCCGGAGAGAAGGCAGTGAGACAGATTCAGGAAAACAAAGCCTGATGTGTTTGGGAGGAAGCAAAGGCAACGGCAGATGAGGAATTCCACAGTCTCAAGGTTCCGGGAAAGAACAAACAACAGCGAGAGACAATGGGATGAACTTTCAACAGCAACTTGCATTTGTATAGCCCCTTTCACCCGGAAAAAAAAACACCGGACGAAATGTCACAGTGAACCGAAGATATGTTGGGACAAGAGGGCAAAACGTTGAGGGATCGTTTTCAAGAAATGACTTAAAGTGAAGAGGGAGAGCCATAAGTGGTTTGGGGGTGGGGAGGGGGGGGGGGGGGGGAGATACCCGAGGTCAGGGCCCTGGCAACTGAAGACATGGCCACCAATGGTGGAGCGATTAGAATCGGCGATGCAACTGAATGCAATGGTGATAACAAGCGTATTCTCATCCAAAATTACCTCAGAGCCAATTAGACGGAGAATGAGGCCCACGGTGGGATTGGTGTTAGATGTTGTCCTCAGTTTGTGGCCCTACGGAGAGACAGAATATACACAATGAGGCCTGTAATCTAAAGCAGTGTGTGACTCCTCCAAAAAAAGAACTGTCCTGGCTTGAGACAATTCACACCTCTTTAACCTGAGGTTACCCCTCTCTCTGGTTCTGTAAAGACTTAATTACCTGCAAATGCTCGCATTCAAAGTGTCGTCTTGCATCTTTGACTTTGTCTATATAAATGTTTCTGGAACCTACCTCTTCATTCACCTGAGGAAGGAGCAGTGCTCCGAAAGCTAGTGGTTTGAAACAAACCTGTTGGACTGTAACCTGGTGTAAGACGTCTTGAAGGCACGGTGTTTGATTAACTCTTCTTTTTATAGCGGTTGCGGCGATGCGGAGCTAAGCCGCACGTTTCGGCAGCTCCCGCGACAACGGACTTTCGGGCTCTCCAGAGAAGCCCCAACGGGACTTTTTTGATTTGATCCCGTGTGGGAAGGTGCAGTAAGGTCCCCCCTTACGGTATATGGCCGAGATCAGCGGTGGAGCGGCGAGAAAAGAGGCGCTGGAGCAGCGGCAAAAACGAGGGGGAAAAAGCAAGATGGCGGAGGGTGGAGATCGAGCAGCATGGGGGCCGGACCAGCAGGAGTTCCTTAAGCGCTCTGTGGAGGAGCTTAAAAAGGAGGTGCTGGCGCCAATGCTGTTGGTGATCGAGGGGCTGAAGGAGACCCAGAAGACCCAGGCGGTGGAGCTTCGTGAGGTGAAAGATAAAATGAATGATAACGAGGACGAGATCCTGGGCCTGGCGGTAAAAATGGAGGCGCACAAGGCGGTGCACAGGAGGTGGGCCGAGAGAATCGAGGTCCTGGAGAACAGGTCGAGGAGGAAGAACCTCCGGATTCTGGGTCTTCCCGAAGGAGTGGAGGGGGCTGATGCCGGGGCGTACGTGAGCACGATGCTCCATTCGCTGATGGGAGCGGAGGCCTCTCCGACCCCCCTGGAGTTGGAAGGGGCTCACCGGGTCCTGGCGAGGAGACCCAAGGCTGAAGAGCCGCCAAGGGCGATAGTGGCAAGGTTCCATCGCTTCGCGGATAAAGAAAGTGTCCTGAGATGGGCCAAGAAGGTGCAGAGCAGCAGATGGGAGAACGCGGTGATCCGAGTATACCAGGATTGGAGCGCGGAGGTGGCAAGGAGGAGAGCTGGCTTCAACCGGGCCAAGGCAGTGCTGCATAGACAAAGAGTCAGGTTCGGCATGCTGCAGCCTGCGCGACTGTGGGTCACTTATCAGGACCGACACCATTATTTTGAAACGCCAGAAGAGGCTTGGACCTTTATTCAGACGGAAAAACTGGACTCGAACTGAGGGGATGTGGTTGTAGGGGGAGATGTTGGTTGTATATGGGGTTGTAAATATGGGTAAAGAATATTTTGTGGGTGGGATGATTGATGGGGATGTGGGTAGAGTTCTGGTTAACATTCCTAAAATTCCTTTTTTCTTTTCTGTAGACGAGATGATGATGATGGGGAATGTGGGCGTCGGTGCTGGAGGGAGGTGAGACTCGGGGATGAGGGAACTGGGATAATGGCGCAACAGGAGCTGCGCCGCAGGGGGTGGGGCTGGTTCAGGAAAGCACGGGCTTTTTCCCACGCAACAAGGGGGGGGGGGGGATGGAGGAAGGTAAGGAGGAGGAGAGACTCCCACACGGGGAGAT
The DNA here is from genome assembly GCF_047496885.1 of Scyliorhinus torazame. Taxonomy (NCBI): domain Eukaryota; kingdom Metazoa; phylum Chordata; class Chondrichthyes; order Carcharhiniformes; family Scyliorhinidae; genus Scyliorhinus; species Scyliorhinus torazame. Next base: position 11,236,293 of record NC_092736.1, on the reverse strand, counting down.
CAACGGGAAGGCGGGGGAAGCCGGGGTCAGCAGAAGTCAGCTGACTCCCGGAAGTAATATAGGGGGAGCAAAAGAGCTAGATGTGGATCTAGCGGGGGGGGGGGGGGGTAAGAGGGGGGGATTTTAGGGTTGCTGCTGCACTGTCCGAGGGGGAACTGAAAATGGAAGAGGTGGTCGGGACGGGGGTTCCCTGCCTGGGGGACTGGAGGGTGCGGGAGGCGCGAGCACGGGACTGGCCTAAGATAGGAGATGGCTAGTCGGCTGCGGGTAACCCCCCCAATCCGGCTGATCACGTGGAATGTGAGAGGCCTAAATGGGCCGGTTAAGAGGGCCCAATTGTTTGCGCGCCTAAAGGGACTGATGGCAGACGTGGTCATGCTTCAGGAGACACATCGGAAGGTGGCAGATCAGGTCAGGTTAAGGAAGGAATGGGTAGGACAGGTGTTCCATTCGGGGCTGGATGCGAAGACTAGAGGGGCGGCAATACTGGTGGGAAAGCGGGTGTCGTTTGAGGCCAAGAACATAGTAGCGGACAAGGGAGGCCGATACGTGATGGTGAGTGGTAGGTTGCAGGGAACGGAGGTGGTACTGGTGAATGTATATGCCCCGAACTGGGACGATGCTGGATTCATGAAACGGATGTTGGGGCGTATTCCAGACCTGGAGGTAGGGAGCTTGATAATGGGTGGGGATTTTAACACGGTGCTGGACCCAGCATTAGATCGATCCAGATCTAGGACGGGGAAAAGGCTGGCTGCGGCCAAGGTGCTTAGGGGGTTTATGGACCAGATGGGGGGCGTAGGTCCGTGGAGATTTGCCAGGCCTTTGGCCAGAGAATTTTATTTTTTCTCCCACGTACATAAGGCCTACTCCCGGATAGATCTTTTGGTCTGGGCAGGGCACTGATCCCGAAAGTGGAGGGAACGGAGTATTCGTCCATAGCCATTTCAGACCATGCCCTGCATTGGGTGGAGCTAGAGCTGGAGGAGGAGAGGGACTAACGCCCGTTGTGGAGGTTGGATGTGGGACTGCTGGCAGACGAGGAAGTGTGCGGGAGGGTGCGGGGGTGTAACGGAAGGTATCTGGAGGCCAACGATGGGGAGGTGGGAGTAGTATGGGAGGTGCTGAAGGCAGTGGTCAGGGGAGAGTTAATCTCCATCAGGGCTCATAGGGTGAAGAGAGAGGGCAGGGAAAGGGAGAGGTTAGTGGGGGAGATTTTAAGGGTGGACAGGAGCTATGCAGAGGCTCCTGATGAGGGACTACTCAGGGAGAGACGAAGTCTCCAGACGGAGTTCGACCTGTTGACCATAGGGAAGGCAGAGGCACAGTGGAGGAAGGCACAGGGGGCGATATATGAATATGGGGAGAAGGCGAGTCGGATGCTGGCACATCAGCTCCGTAAGAGGATGGCAGCGAGGGAAATAGGCGCAGTCAAAGATGGCAGGGGAACTACGGTGCGGAGTGCGGGGAAAGTGAATGAGGCTTTTAAGGCCTTTTACGAGGAGCTGTATAGGTCCCAGCCCCCAGGGAGAAAAGAGGGGATGCGGCGATTCTTGGACCAATTGAGGTTCCCAAGGGTGGAGGAGCAGGAGGTGGCTGGTTTGGGGGCGCCAATTGGGGTGGAGGAGCTGGTTAAAGGACTGGGGAGCATGCAGGCAGGGAAGGCCCCTGGGCCGGATGGGTTCCCGGTGGAGTTTTATAGGAAGTATGTAGACCTGTTAGCCCCGTTGCTGGTAAGGACCTTCAATGAAGCAAGGGAGGGGGGGACCCTGCCCCCGACAATGTCGGAGGCGACGATCTCTTTGATCTTGGAGCGGGATAAGGACCCACTGCAATGTGGGTCGTATAGACCGATCTCGCTCCTTAACATAGATGCTCAGTTGCTTGCAAAAATGTTGGCCACAAGGATTGAGGACTGTGTCCCGGGGGTGATTCACGAGGACCAGACGGAATTCGTAAAGGGTCGGCAGTTAAATACTAATGTGCGAAGGCTCTTAAATGTGATAATGATGCCATCGGTGGAGGGAGAAGCGGAGATAGTGACAGCCATGGACGCGGAGAAGGCCTTTGACCGAGTAGAGTGGGAGTATCTCTGGGAAGTGTTGAGGAGGTTTGGGCTCGGGGGAGGGTTTATTAGTTGGGTTAAGCTCCTGTATAAAGCCCCGGTGGCGAGTGTGGTCACAAACCGGCGGAGGTCGGAGTATTTCCGGCTGTATCGAGGGACGAGGCAGGGGTGTCCCTGTCCCCTCTGCTGTTCGCATTAGCAATTGAACCTTTGGCCATGGCGTTAAGGGAGTCGGGGAAATGGAAGGGGGTGGTTCGAGGGGGAGAAGAACATCGAGTGCCGCTGTACGCAGACGACCTGTTGCTGTACATGGCGGATCCAGTGGAGGGGATGGTTGAGGTAATACAGATCCTACGGGAGTTTGGAGACTTTTCGGGCTATAAGCTTAATGTGGGAAAGAGTGAGCTCTTTGTGATCCATCCAGGAGACCAGGGAAGAGGGATAGACGACCTACCGTTGAGGAGGGCGGAAAGGAGCTTTCGGTACTTGGGGATTCAGGTAGCTAGGAGCTGGGGGGCACTGCACAAACTTAATTTGTCGCGGCTGGTGGAGCAGATGGAGGAGGACTTCAAACGATGGGACATGTTGCCGCTCTCGCTAGCGGGCAGGGTGCAGTCCATTAAAATGGTGGTCCTCCCGAGGTTTCTTTTTGTATTCCAATGCCTCCCAATTGTGATTACTAAGGCCTTTTTTAAGAGGGTAAGCAGGAGCATTACGGGATTTGTGTGGGCGAGAAAGACGCCACGGATAAGGAGGGGGTTCTTGGAGTGTAGCAGAGATAGAGGAGGGTTGGCATGCCAAATTTGGGTGGGTACTATTGGGCAGCCAACGTGGCAATGATCCGTAAGTGGGTGATGGAGGGAGCGGGGGCGGCGTGGAAGAGGTTGGAGATGGCGTCCTGCAAAGGAACGAGCCTGGGGGCGCTGGTGACGGCACCGCTGCCGCTCTCGCCGACAAGGTACACCACGAGCCCGGTGGTGGCGGCAACGCTAAAGATCTGGAGCCAGTGGAGACGACACAGGGTGCGAAGGGAGCCTCGGTGTGGTCCCCGATCAGAGACAACCATCGGTTTGTCCCAGGAAGGATGGATGGGGGGTTTCAGAGCTGGCATCGGGCAGGGATTAGAAGAATGGGGGACCTGTTCATTGACGGGACGTTTGCGAGCTTAGGAGCGTTGGAGGAGAAGTTTGGGCTACCCCCGGGAAACACTTTCAGGTTCATGCAAGTGAGGGCGTTTGTGAGGCAGCAGGTGAGGGAATTTCCGCTACTCCCGGCACAGGGGATTCAAGATAGGGTGATTTTGGGCGTTATGGGTCGGAGAGGGCAAGGTGTCGGCGATATACCAAGAGATGAAAGAAGAGGGGGAGGCTTTGGTAGAGGAGCTGAAGGGTAAATGGGAAGAGGAGTTGGGGGAGGAGATTGAGGAGGGGCTATGGGCTGATGCCCTAATTAGGGTTAATTCCTCTTCCTCGTGTGCCAGGCTTAGCCTGATACAATTTAAGGTGGTTCATAGAGCGCATATGATGGGGGCGAGGCTGAGTAGGTTCTTTGGGGTGGAGGACAGATGTGGGAGGTGCTCAGGAAGTCCGGCGAACCATGTCCATATGTTTTGGTCATGCCCGGCACTGGAGGGGTTCTGGAGGGGAGTTGCGGGAACAGTATCTAAGGTGGTGAAAGTCCGGGTCAAGCCAAGCTGGGGGCTAGCACTATTTGGAGTAGTGGACGAGCCGGGAGTGCAGGAGGCGAAAGAGGCCGGCATTCTGGCCTTTGCGTCCCTAGTAGCCTGGCGAAGGATCTTTCTAATGTGGAAGGAGGCGAAGCCCCCCAGCATGGAGGCCTGGATAAATGATATAGCAGGGTTTATCAAGTTGGAGAGGATAAAGTTTGCCTTGAGAGGGTCTGCGCAGGGGTTCTACAGGCGGTGGCAACCGTTCCTAGACCATCTCGCGGAGCGTTAGAGGAAGGTCGGACAGCAGCTGCAGCAACCCGGGGGGGGGGGGGGGGGCGGAGGGAGGGGGAAGGGGGGCTTCTCTGGGGGGCATTTGAGCAAGAAAACACATGAATGATCCGGAAACTGACATGTACGGGAAGAATCCAATGTACAAAGTTCTGTATCTTATTGACTTGCCATGTTCATGTCTTGCCACGCAAGCTTTCTTTCTTTTCTTTGTTCTTGGGGGGGCGGGGGGGGGGGGGGGGGGGATTTGTTTGTATGGTGGAAAACATTGTTGAAAAATTCTTAATAAAAACATTTTTTTTTAAAAAACTCTTCTTTTTATTGAAAGACAAGGGGAGCTGGATGAATATCTGGCTGGTGATTGAAGATTAAAGGGAAAATCCACAATCCTGGTTTCAGGGGATTGTTGTAATCCCTGGGTGTAGGGATGACAATACTTTGGTCTAGATCTAATCAAAACTCTCTATGAGCGGAGCCTCCTGCTCTGCTTGTAGAATTACTCAGAATAGGCATGAGAAAAAATACGAAACAGTCTCATCATCGAAGCTGTTGAATTTCTTTGAAATGTGGGGTGAGCGCAATGTATTCATTGCAAAGTTCTTGGGATGAATACAGTTATATATTCGGCCAGAGACATACATAATTGGAGCTGCACCAGCTGTTAAACATGTATTGTTTTATTATCTCATCCAAGCAGACTCCCTCTGCTGGTACATGCACATATGGCAGCCTCAAGAGGGCAAAATGCACAATACAATTCTCAATACACTACCGTACTCTGCCACAAAAATTAGTGAGATGAATGTTCAATTTATCTGTTGTGGGTTCGGGTTAATTGCGAGTGGAGGGTTAGCTTGGAGACCAGAAGGAACTCCCTGCCCATGCAAATATCAACTAAGGAGACTATTTGTTGTGGGTGACTGGTAAACGTGGAACCATAGTTACAAGAGAAAACTAGACAACACAGGAAAAGCTGGCATCTACTACAACTCTTATGAGAGAGTCCATGCTCATCGATACTTTATACCTGGATTAAGGGATTAGATAAACATTTTACCAGACAAAAGAGCCCATAGAGTTGACTTGAAACCAAACAGTCTACTGTATACTGCTAAAAAAAAGAGACATGCTGCTGAAGCTTTTTATCTTGCTCATCATCAGGACAGATACAAAAATGCCAAATTTCAAAAGGAGCTGATTGTTTTTTACATGCAGTACAAATTGTTGTTCTCTTTGAAATTTGGCACTCTTGCATCTGTCCTGATGAGTGCAAAAACAAAAAGCTTCGACAGCATGTCTCTTTTTCAGTAATATTCAAATTCTGTACCGCCTTGCGTCTGGGACAGCTGGTTGTAAAAAGAGAGTGCGAGAGGTGTGTTAGGGGCATGATTCTTCACTCCTCACTCCCTTTCTTTTAAAATATGGGTCAACTCCCCACCCACACACCAATAAATCCAGTGTTCAACCTTTCCCTGACACCCCCGCATCCGCCTAAAGTTGCTGGAATACAAACTCCACACCAGGCAGTCAAAGGAGCCATTCCTCACATCCCAGAACAGAAATGAGGATTGATGGGCTATTTGACTGTGGAGGCCAGCACAGGTGAGGTGGTCCATCCCTCAAAGGTCCAAAGAGGAATAACACTCACCTGCACAGGTAGGCCATCGAGCCGCAATCCACGGCCCCCACTTTCTGCCATTAACTTGTGGAAGACGCCCTGGGCCAGAGGCACTACCGAGAACCCCAGTGGGCTGCGGATGTACCAGCTGACGGTGTTCATCACTGTTAGTGGGAACCGTACAATGAGACATGTTAGTCACATTCCAATTGGTCAGAGCGCATAGCAACAAGAGCAGGTCATTCAACAACAACAACTAGGGGCTTTTCACAGTAACTTCATTGAAGCCTACTTGTGACAATAAGCGATTATTATTAACTCGCATTTTTGTGGCATCTTAAATCAGTAAAGCATCTTCTTAAGAGTGTTATCAGTCAAAGTGCGACGCCAAGCCACAGAAGGGGATAATAGAAATATTGACCAAAAGCTTCGTCAGGGAGGATGATATTAAGGAACGTCGTGAAGAAGAACAGGGAGGCAGAGTGGGTTACAAAGTGAATACCAGAGTTTAAGAGCATGGAGGCCAAAGGCAAGGTCAGCATTGTCCGTTCCATCAGACAGTTAGACCGTGGCTGATCTGTATCTTAACTCCAAT